>NW_027223323.1:12266679-12376449 GCF_030449975.1 Polyergus mexicanus
AAGCAGTGGTATCAACGCAGAGTACTATTCCTCTCATTCACTATTCTTATGTCGCTTCTATATAGATATTTATAAAGAACCGATATATATTTTTTATGATACATATATGATATATATTTCTTTGTTTGTTTTTATGAATTATTAGAAAACACAATTAATAACGAACTTTATCATATAATTATTTTTCTATTGATTTCTTTTTTTCGTATGAAGAGGAAGGAAGAAGCATTTTCATATTAGATTAGTTTTAATCTTCTTTTGATTTGTTTGAGCACTTAATTCTAAACTTATCTTGATGTCATCGGAGTCGCGCAGAGCGCCAGCCAGTTTGGAAACAGCACGGTCGTGTTCCTTTCGCAATCTGTCACACAGACCTCTTATGTTCTCTCGCTCTAATACTATCTATTACTTTTTCGGTATTATTGAAGCATTTAGTTCTCTCTCTTATTTTATCACGAACGATTACGAAACAAAAGTTTGAAGCAAATTTATAATTCTATAATTATCTTTTTGTAGAAATTTTCAATTTGCGCTTGTCGCAAGTACGAAACTGTAAAATAAAAAGAAATAAACCCTTGCGTAATTACACATATCTATTTTCCGAAATTAGTGAAAGTCTTTTCGTGAGTCATGAAAGAAATTTGAATAAGATTTCGTCAAGAAAAAATCTGAAACTTATTGTATAGTTATTTATATAAATGAACGCAATAACATCGACGCCGATTTCTTTGCAGAAGAAAACGTTGTCTTATCAAATCGAGACGTTAAAGAGAGAGATCGCGTCCGCCTTGCAAGATAGGGACGAAGCTCTGAAATTGTGCAATGAGTTACAACAGAAATTCGGCGAACGCGATTATACTGGCGAAGGTGCCAGCAGAGACTATAAGCATTGTTTGGAATTGAACTCGTTCAGTCGCGAACGCAACAGCGTCAACAAAGATATAGAGAAGGAGACGAATCCGAGAGATTATACGACCCGGGATAAACAGCGCATGGACAATTTGGAGCAGGCTAACTTGGAGTTGGATAAACTCAGAAAAACAGTGGATACGCTACAGGTGGAGCTCGAGGAGGCCATTCAAGAGGCCGAAGTATCGAAAAGAAGGAGGGATTGGGCCTTCAGTGAGCGCGATAAGATAGTGTTAGAGCGAGAGAACATAAGAGGTCTGTGTGACAGATTGCGAAAGGAACGCGACCGTGCTGTTTCCGAACTGGCTGGCGCTCTGCGCGACTCCGATGACATCAAAAAGCAACGAAATGAGGCGTCAAAGGAGTTGAAGGATTTGAAGGAGAAGATCGAATTTAGCGATCATGCGCTGCGAACGAGCCAGTTGGCGCAGATAGATGAGAGTAATGATTGGGAGATGATTCCGATCCATGTGGAACCCGGTAGAATCTGCTTGGATTCGGATCGCGACGATCTCGGATTGATCCTCGTCGGCGGCCGCGATAGTCCGTATTATCCAAACGACACCGGTGTCTATGTCGCACAAGTGGCGCAGGGTAGCGCCTTTGATGGTAAGCTACGGCTAAACGACTGCATCGTGCGAGTGAACAACGTTGACTGCACATCCGTGTCGACGCGTGTAATCCTGGAAACTTTACGTTCATCTATCATGAATCCGGCGACTCTGATCGTGAAGCGGCGCCGAATGACCAGGCGGCCGTTGAGAACTACGCAATTGTCGATCGGCACAGTGCCACACGGTATGACTTTGGAACTTGGAATTTACATCTCCAAGATATCACCCGGCAGTTTGGCCGCCAAAGATGGAAACCTCGCCGTAGGAGATAGAGTATTAAACGTAAGTTACATCGAAGCAATTTATTTTAAATCTATATTTTATGTTAATTTGTGTAAATTAATTGATATATAATCTCACAAGTGTAAGCATGTAAATACTCTTCACTCCTTTTTTATTTCTTAGACTAAAAAAAAATCAAAATATAAATAAAGTTAAAAATTAATTTGAAAAGAGAAAGAAATGGACCCCCCTTTATATATATAGTATGTTATATCCTATATATATATATATATATAGGATATTACATCTAAAATCCAATGTAAAATAGATGATGTCATATTTTAAATATTATACTATTATATATACTATACACGTACACACATATATAATATTTAAAATATGACATCTATTTTACATTGGATTTTAAAATTCATTTTTAGATTAATAGTAAACCGATGGATACTGTTACTACGGCGCACGAAGCAATGGCAATTTTAAATGATGATACCGTGGACGTGTTAACAATCACGACATTGAAGGGTATTTCGATACCGTCTGCCACCAGCTCGGAAACAATGGCGATAGGCGGCAGTTTCGCGGAGAAGCAAAAGATGGTAAACAGCTGCTCGCAAACTGAGCAAGAGAGAATGATGTTAAAAGCTTCGTCGGACGACTACGAAAGGCGATATTTGGCGACGAATTTTGCCGATCGAAATGTCTATAAAGCCGCAAAATCCGTGAGTGGCGAAAAGTCGAGCGGTATCAGCAACGCTTGGGACAATTTCCGGGAGAAGATTGACATAGTACGAGGACGCAAGCATAGTAAGGAGCGCGACGACAACAACAAGAAGAAGGGCCACCGCAATTCTAGTCCAAATACATTCGAGCAAGAGCAGGACGCGATAGCGGAGCTTGATTCGGTGATCGACAGCTATCATAAGAAAGCGAGCAACAGTAACAACAATAATGGCGTACTGAAACGCAGCAAGCGACGCGGCACAGAGAAGATTGAGAAGAACGGCGGTACATGGCCGAAGGCACGTGGTGTGCCCCTCATCCAAAATGGGACCGGTACTATATTGCACCCACGCAAATCGAAAGAACGTTTCCCCCTCAGTGCATTCTTACCGAAATACGATAATTATAATTACAATCGTATCTCCAATCCTATTTCCCTAACCAACTTTTCCAATGTCAATAATCGTCATACCGTTTACAAAGCAGTGGAGACGCCGCTACCAACCTTCACCAAGACCGGACAGCAGCTCTTTAATCAGAAGTCGTCATCATTCACTCCGGCAGTGCAGTTCAAGGACATCCCGCTCGACGGCGGCAGCAAGAAGCCACCGTCGACGGAATTCGAGAGCAGCGCGTCGGAGACTGGACGATTTGGTTCCGCGTTGGCGCCGTCCGAGACTAGCATCGACTTCTCGATCAAGTCCGGCGGCGTCGGCCGCGATCTCGACTCGTACTTTGCGAACAAACGACCGCAGAAGTATACGACCGGCGGCGGCAGCAGTAACGACACGCAAGTGACAACGGACATGTTGCAGCACAATCGCGCGCACTCGCAACTTTATTCATCGGGTATTGGCGGCTCGTCTACGTCTGCCGCGTCGACCACCAGCGGCCCGGCGTCGCGCCAACAAATGGCACCCGGTAACTTTCCATTTCCCCCGTATCATCCGTACGCCACATCGTCGCACTCCCATCCGCATTCTACGCAGCACCAGAATCACTCCTTACCCTTGCGGTATCCATCGCCGCCGTCGCTGCCATCCGCGCAGTCCGGCGAATCGATAGGTCTGCCTGACGCACGTACCTACTGTTTCGAGCCCCCGTACAGTCCCGGACCGGGTTCGCAGACCACAGTGACTCCGGTGACCACCTTCGGCCATCTGCACACTCCCTCTGTAGATCTGCACTATCACAAGTCGCGCGCACTGACGCTCGGTATACCCTGCGACACCCCCACCTACGGACATGGATACGAAGGCGGTACTTTGCCGGGTCGAAAGGAAGACCAGCGCATCCGAATACCATCTAATACCAGCGTCACATCCAAGAGCAGCGTCGGCAAATTGTCCACCGGTAGCATAGAGAGAACGTCGGAGCGAGGTAGTCCGATGCCAACATTTCATATAGAAGTGTTGAGCCCGGGCACTAGCAGCACTAGTGGGACCGAAAGTAGCAGTGGTACTGTAAGAGGAAACAATCAGCATAAACGTGCCAGTATGCCAAATTACTCTTACTCGCGGTCATGTCCGGCGCCCGGCGAACTGCGCAGAGTGCACATAGACAAGTCCGTGGAACCGTTGGGCATTCAGATCTCATGTCTGGATAGTGGCGGTGTATTTGTCTCCACCGTGTATGAGCACAGCCTGGCAGCACAAGTCGGCCTGCAGATTGGCGATCAGTTGCTAGAGGTATGCGGCATCAACATGCGAAGCGCAACCTATCAGCTGGCCGCCAACGTTCTACGTCAATGCGGTAACTCGATTACAATGCTGGTGCAGTATAGTCCGGACAGTGAGTATTGTCTTTTATGCACCAAAGCGAATAATATAATCTTCGTTGAAAGGCGCACTTTAGAATTTCTAGCATGTTTTATGTTAACGGCATGATTTGCGCGCACTTTCTCAATTCCTCTTTTCGCCAATACATCCCGATAATACAAAAACATTCGAATTTTTCAGGATATTTTTCTTCTTTGGCTTTCACGTTATTCGGATTACGTGTCTCATATAAACAGCATTTTTCTTTGCAAGAATACACCGAATTAGAGGCGGGTTCGTCCTCGAGTTCGTCGGAAGCCGCCGACGGAGCCGCGGCCGGAAGTCGCAGCGGTTCACCGACACCGTGTAACAGTCCGGAAGCGCCGCGAAAAAGCGTGATAGAAACGTTGGAGCCTGAAATACCGGAACGCGACACTACTACTATTACCATCACCACCACTGCCGCCGCCGCCACAGCCACTGCCGTCACTACCGCTGCACCCATTATGAGTACGCTACGCGTTGAGCGGGACATGCGACCATCCGCCTCATTGGATGTGAGGAGTACGCAAGAACGACAGCGTGAGATGCGACCGTCCGCGTCGCTGGACATCAACATTCGCAAGCCGGAATTACGCAGTGCCGCCACATTAGATCGTTTGAGTCGCGCGCAGTTGCAAAGGCAAACCGCGATGAGAAGTCCCACGCAGGAGGAGTTGAACCGGAAACCACCACCGCCGAGCGGCGAACCTAGATATCTATTGATCGAAACCAGGAAATGCTCGAATCTAGGTATATCGTTAGTGGGCGGAAATGGCGTCGGTATCTTCGTGCATTCTGTTCAACCAGGTTGTCTTGCCGAGGAAGGCGGCCTATTTACCGGTGATAGAATCCTGGAGTACAACGGTGTGGATCTGAGACAAGCGACCGCTGAGCAAGCCGCCCTCGAGTTGGCTCGACCGGCAGATAAGGTGACGCTAGTCGCGCAATACATGCCCGAGCGGTATAACGAAGTGAAGGACAAACCGGGCGATAGTTTCTACGTGAAAGCGTTGTTCGACCGAACCGGTGAGGTGGGCGACAGCCTGCAACTGCGTTTCAACAAGGACGATATTCTGTATGTGGATAATACTATGTTTAACGGCACGCCGGGCCATTGGCGTGCTTGGATAGTCGATCAGACTGGCCGTAGACAAACTTGCGGAATAATCCCCAGCAAATTTAAGTAAGTTTCACTTTTTTCAATCAATATTATGTACAACATTTAAAAAGCAAAAATATATGATGGAATATATGATGGATAACAATTTATTTTAATCGATAAATTGAGAGATGTATGTATATATAATTTATTATTATTATTATTACTATTATTATTGTTATTATTATTATTATTATTATTATTATTATTATTATTATTATTATTATTATTATTCAGAGTTGAAGAAGAGTTGCTCTTACGACGCTCTCTGGGCGATTTAGAACAGGATGCTGGTAAACGTAGCAATACAAGTGCGAGGAGAAGCTTTTTCCGACGCAAGAAACAGCAACCGCGTTCGTCCAGCAGTAGAGACAGTACCAAGGAACTGTCTTCGCATCTCACCGGAGTCAACTTGGGATGGTATAGCGATAGCGGGACGTTGAACGAAGATACTCTTCCAGCTAGTTATCAGCGCGTTGAGAGGCTCGATTGTACGTACTATTAACTTACAACCATAATTCTTAATTACGACAATAATTTCACGATATTATTTGTGCAGTATATCGTTTAGAAGACACATGTTATAATAATGATTTATTATTAATGACAGATCCCACTTTGAGACCTGTTCTCATAATCGGTCCACTAAGCGAATGCGTAGTAACAAAACTTCTGCAGGATTATCCGGGACAGTTTACTAGATGTCTAGCAGAAGCAATGCATTGTTCGCAATCGACTTTGGAGCAAGGCTTGCGCGATTCGCTCTACATAGATTACAGGAAAAAAGGCAGCTACTTTGAATGCACGACTGTACAAGCCGTTAAAGATATATGCGAGAAGGTAAAATATACAAATGTGTATGTGTGTATAATTATTGAATAGATGATAATATTTTTTACTTTGTAGTATATAATTGATATAATTGATAGCAATAATAAAAAAGCAATTGATAATTATTTAATAATATACAAATCTATATTTATATTTGTTGTAGAATACACACTGTATTTTGGATGTGTCGATGGCTTCCATCGAGAGGCTTCACAGACATCAAATTTATCCTATCGTTTTGTTGATAAAATTCAAGGATAGAACGCAAATTAAAGAGGTAAAAGATTCCAGATATCCGAGCGATAAAATCAGTACAAAAGCCGCGAAGGAGATGTTTGAGCAAGCGCTCAAGATAGAAGCAGAATATAAGCACTACATCTCTGGTAAGCATATTATGTTTCTAATTTTATTTTTATTCATAAGAGAAATCTATGCAGTTTATATATATCTTGCTATTATTTCAATAGCATGTAGTTTAATAAATATGTTTTATATTCGATTGTTCGCAATATTCTCTTTTTTCAATTTTGATCTCGAATATATACTATCAATTTATTGAAGCATAATTTACGAAAATGAAATGTTAATATTATGATATGGTTTAATAGAAATTTTATAAAGCAAATAAAGATTATGTTTATTACGAAATGTATCAACATGTATATTGTAGATGTTTACTGAATTAATAATATTTCAGCCGTGATTCCGGCGGGTGTGAGCGTGGCGTATATATGCACGCAGGTGAAAGCCTCAGTAGATGAGGAGCAAAGCAAAGCGCTGTGGGTTCCTAGAGGGGGTCCCTGACACAAAAGGGGGGGTCCCCACAAACCGCAGTGGAAGTCAATCTAAATTCCACCAGAGGGCCCTTACGTCGTGCACATATGCAAGAAGATTTGCTACGCAAAATCAATTATATTATTTATGGTCTCTTGATTTTTCGGAGGAGGATGCGACGCAGTCAAGAAATCCTCCGCTTAACGAAGAACTTTTAATTGTGCTAATCGCTCAATTGGTTGTGATGAGAGTTTCTACAATCCATTTTGCTTTAGCGCATTTAGTTCGTTAAATTATCGCAGTATGAAACAGGTACGTAGGCATATATTTCAATTTCTGTCGCATTTCTTTAAGTTGCTACTCCAAACACTAAATTATCATGTTGTGATTTAGTTATGTGGATTTGTTTTGCTTTATCCGCATCGCTTATCAATATATATATATATATATAGTTCATCCGTATATGTGTGATTATCAGATCTATACTTAAAGTGTATAAATTCATACTGAAAGAGATTATTTTTCCTTTACGTTCTTTCGGAATTAATTTTCTTGAGAAAATAACCAGTGAAACATTATGTAATTGGTGCTTTTTTTTTTTTAAATACTCGCTTGTTACTCGTTAGATAAATATACTACGCAATTTATGTTCAATAACCAGTTTGCTTTTCGATCTTTGATCGCGTATAATCAAGCAATGCAACAGAAAATGCAGCTAATGATTCATGAAACCAATAATTCATACGAGACCATAAGTGGATCGATATAAAAACACTCGTTGTATTATGGCCCGTTAGGAAATTGGTGGATTAATATTGACGAAACGTTTGTCGTTTAGAAAATAATTTATACAGCCGTTTCTCGATGGCTATTATATATTATTAATTAACCCCTCAAATCAAAACTAATGAAAAAAAAAAGAGAGAGAGAACAAAATTGATGAAAAATTGATTATCTTATGTAAATCGCTAAAAGCATATATGTATATATATATATACATGTATGTATATATGTGTATCTTTTAGTAATTTACATAAATATAGTATTTTTTCTTTTACATATACAATTACTTATTTGTAATTGATAATCTATGCAAGTTTATAACATCAATTTTTAGTTCTCTCATGGTTTAAGCTTTGTATATTGCTTTACATTATTTTTTTAACTATGTAACAATTTAGAGAAAGACACTTTGCCGCGTGTAAAATGTTTATTAGATGAGTGTTTGAGGGGTTAAGAAAAATATTAAATTAAGGAATTGATAAGAGAGTAAAATGTCAACGTGGAAAGATGGAATTGACGCACGCTCAATAATCTATTCTTGTTCACTGAACTGTAAATATCGATTTGTAATATCTGTAATAGCCAAACGCGAAGTCGGTGAAAGTGAAAAACTAACATTTATTACATTTAATAACGAGTAATTCTCTTAACAATACGTACGATTACTTTCATACATCTTGAGATTGGAATTTTCGCGAATTTACACTACACTATTCTTAAACGAGCTTATATATAAACGTTTCGTACGGTGCGGTTATACGAGTTCGATTTACAATACAATATTGTATTCTTAAAGAAAAGAAAAAAGTTATTGAGAAATCCGCGAAAGTTAATACATATATCTTTGTACGATTCTTACATAATATTATTTGTAAATACGATTTTTCTACAAACAAGAGAGAAAGATATATATATATATATATATATATATATATATATATATATATATATATATATATATGATTTAGAAAATATTTTTAAATCAATATAATTTACAATCATTTAGTAAGTATGAGTTAACCGTATCTGTACCTGAACTGTTATTTTTTTCATAATTTGATAGATATGTCCGATTAGTTTGAGGATAGTAATTTGGGCGTAATTTTTTTACGAGACAAATAAGAATACATATATGAGGAAGTGTATCCGTAAAATCTATATACGATATACGAAAGGGATGAAATATTTTCTTCTTTGTTTGAAACTTTTTCGATATTACGAGAAATCAGCTTCTCTCATTGCGAATCATCTTCTATCATGCAATTAGAAGCAGTTCAGTACTTGTGATAATACGATATAACAATCATCTACGTGAACGAGGATTTAGAGATTTATATCTGTCACGGATCGTATAATGAAAAGTAAGAACAAAGAAATGCTGAGAAACGCGGAAAGCGAACTTGTTGGTTTTACGCGAAACATTTTATTTTCCAACGAGACAATATCTAGACATAAGTTAGAAGCGAGACCAAAAACTAATGGGATACTAACGCTAACTCGTAAGGATTGTGATTAAATTTACTGGTACTGCATTATAATAGCGTGTGTGGCGCATTTAATACAGAGAAGCAATATATATATATATGTGTGTATATATATATATATATATATATATATATATATATATATATATATATATATATATACTTTATATTGATATTTTCAGGGAGAGTATTTGCCCTGTGCAATCAATGTTTTTCTTCAAATGTTTCGCGCACGTGTAGGACGCGCTTGTGTATTTAAATGTGTACAGGGACCAGGACATTGGTTGATGTCTTTTCGATGAAAAGTAAAAAAAGAAATCATACTTTATCGCGAATACAGAAACTTTCAGAGATGATAAACGTAAAAATTTATATACCAACGAACGATTTTTAAGGAGAAATTTTTTGGGGCGAAGGAGCATGTTTTTTTTTTATGAGTTTGAGAGTAAAATATATGACATATATATCATACGTAAAACTGTCTCTTTTAAACTGGGAATTGGATTGCTCTCTCTTTGTGAATAATGTTTGTCGTATGGTGAAAACAAAATTTCAGTATATAAACATCGAGGAATAATCGGAAACACTCATGATGCGGATCAAAGACAGAGAACGAGGAGAACGAAAAAAAAAAAGAAACTTAGCGCTATTATGATTACTCTCTCAATCACACAGCACTGTGATACAGATAGCATATTACTTCTTCGATGACATATCAACTTAACAATCCTTTTACATATATACATATACATTATACATATACGTGATATATATAAAACACACATATTTTGGGCAATACTTATATATACAGATATATATGTTATACACAAATGTGTATACCAATGCACTTTCAATATTTTTCATCTTAAGCACGTGGTTTTTCAATGCAAAAAATTAACTAAATATATGCGAATATATAACAGAGATATCCACATCGTATCAGTGATTTTGAGGACAGGTCAAATCCAGCATGAATATGTCATATTAAGCTGCAATGGCTCGAAATTGATCGGTTGTGACTAGCTTAATCGAATTAAGAGCCAATACAGCAATTATTCAATAATCCTTCGCAATAAGAATTGCAAAAGCTGTTCCATGAATATTATCTCATAGAGTTTGATTTATTTCTTGCCCTCGTCCACGCTGAGAGCAACAATCGTGAAGCCGCGTTATTATTCTTAATGTGACTTCGCACATGTCACGACTGATCTTCATTAATATTCTACGACTTGCCACCTGCCTCGATCGCACTGCAATCGTCCGATATACGATAAATAATAATCAGTGCTGTCTATCGCCATTGTTTCTATAGCGTCACTATCTCCTCGCCGTACTGTCTATCTGTCCTATCAGTTTATATCGATTTTATATTTATACATATTACCGTGAACAACGGGCAAAATGATATACGTAACTTTCTTTTTTCTCTGTCTTCGTATCTTGAAATGCATGGAGAACATATCACGAAAAAAGAATTGTTCAAATGTCTTAATGATGTTATCAAAAATCTTAATATGTAAAGGTACTATTGATTAGCGATCAAAAAAATATGATATCTGAATTATTAATTTCTATTTTGTAATAATGTGATATCTATTATACATTTTCCACATTAATGAACATACATCGTTGTAATTAATATTTTTATTAAATATCGCGTGTACATAGATATACATATATATATGCATATATACGTATTGTTCGCTTCATCAGGGTGTCTACTTCTAGGAAAAACATGGAGAACCTTGAATTTTCAGGAATTTCTTTTCTACCTAAAAAAATGAGAGAATTTTTATGGAATTTTATTTAACAAATCTTTAAAATTTCTCTTTATCTGCAATTTTGAATAAAAATACCTGGAAGATCAGGAAATCTTCAGAAATTTTTTTTACAAGCTTTGAATACACACCCTATATATATATATATACATATGTACACTCTTACTAAATTATATTAATCATTAGAAAAATGATGCGTTTTTATTTATATTATTATTGCTGCAATCAAAAAAGCAAAGCATTATTTCTCGATTGGAATTTTTTAAAATTAGTAAGGAGAGAAACTTAAGAAACATTGCTGTTTTTATACGAAAAGGGTATATTATTTTGCCAGTTGCTACGGATTCTTACACTAAGTGAAAATACTTGTTCGTAGTTTGAAGTGTGATATTAATGCATAATCCGAAGGTTGACATATATTTAGTATGCTCGTAATTTTTGCGTGAAACTGTTCTTTGTTTACAGTAAGTTCCGGATAAGTTTGGCAGTATGAGGGGAAATTTCAGAGAAACAATTATTTATCCGGTAACTCCCTTATCACGAATGGAACTACTCAATTTGCCCATCATGATATGATATTAATATGGGTGAAAATACGTAGAAGAAATATACGGGAAATACTAGGAATGATTAGAGAATACCAAAGTTATCCGAGGCGAACTTATCCGGAGATTACGCTGTACATGAGACGGTTTTCACGACTATAATATTAACTCAATTATTAAGCGGATATGCAGGGTGCATTCACTTCTCACGTGTCGACATAAAAGATAGCTGTCCTTGGATCAGAAATAAATCGCGAGATATTACTTGCGTAATGGAAAGAGAAGGATATATATGGTATTGCAATTATATCTAGATATATCATTACTTTTGCAGGCGAAAGTAACGAGAGATGAGACAAAAATTATTAAAGATAGGAATATTCATGCGCGAGAAGCACAATATATAACTGGAAAGATTTGTGAGCAAACTTAGGATTTTTTTCGATAATTTTTAGATATCTATTGTGTTGTTTGAGAATTTTTTCGCTGACATTTTCTAAGATACAACCATCTTCTGAAACAGCACAAATGTTCGATAAGACTCTTGGATTTTTATATTAGTCACAGTTATATCCCAGTAATTCAGAATCCCAGTGTGCTGATATATTTCTGTCATCATCCCTTTTTTTATAAGCTGAAGAAAGCCAAGAAATTAACTTTTCTTTATGTATATCCGTTTTAATCGTAAATATCGTCGCAAATTATAGAGGAGAAAGAAGTATGGTCGATTAACTTTGGAGTGTACTTTTTGCAAAAATATTCCACTCCGATTAACTTGGTACGATGGGGGAAAGCTACGGGGTTCGTGCTACGTAAAGTATCATCACGTTATTGATAATTAATAACAGTGATCGGTAATCCGAGAGACGATTATAACAATAAGAGTGAAACATCGCTGCCGTGCAGAATCTCGATAACGAGATATCACTTTTTTGCCGACCTTGTTATTAAATAGATGAAGAAATGTAATAAAATTTTGAACAACTGCTCACACATATCGTCGAAATTACGACGAGTTCATCGTTCCTGCTAATGTTTATAAATTATTATCCAATGTTCTCGACGCGTGTTTCACAGATAGCATAGTTGATAGCAACGTATATATCTACAGTTATGAGATTTTATATTAAAAATAATCGACTTATATATGCGAGTTACTAGAATTCGACATTATTATAACAATGATATAAAAAAGTTTCGCTTTCTTATGATAAATGTCAAATTAAAAAAAAAAATATTGCGCATTTTTCTGAAAGCGAACACATAAATTATATAATAACGAGATATAAACGATAATGATAAAGTATGGAGCATTTATATAATTTGTTTATATATGCAAAAATATTAAAGAGTTTTTGCTTCATAATAAAATAAGTGATCTATCTATTTTTCTTATTATAAACCGTATTCACAAAAAAAAAAAAAATGCAAATTATAAATTTTTATGTTAATGCATGCAAAAAATTTTAATTATTTATAGTTTTGGTAAATTAATATCATATATGTGTGCAATATAATTAACAAATATTTTTGCATTTGTATTGATAAGTTTTCAAAAAGAGTATCTCATTATCCAATTAATGAATTAATATTTCCAATTAATATTTTTAAGGTTGAGGGTATATTCAAATTAATGTATACTTTATTGGGAAAGATTAAATTAGTAAAGATATATACATACTATACGTCATGTCAATATATACATAAAGTAGTAACAAATAACATAAAATATTCTTATATGGATCTCAAATGGAGCGATGACACATGAGCCGATATTTAAAACTTACATATATATAAAAATATTTGACGTTACGTATAGTGTGTAATAATTTCTTAAAAAAAAAAAACGTTTTATCGCGCGTCTCTCTTTGGCACTTTGAAGAGAAATCTAAATAAAGCGATTATTCAGTTTGCGATCAATCAACAAATGATTTTTATATCTGCGAAAGTGATGTATGTAACATAATTTCAAGAAACTTTTCATTATTAATTTTATTGGCTGGATAAGAGTAAAGACGTCAAATAATAGGCAGCTCGATAATACGTAAGCAATTTATAAAACTCGTCAAAAAAAGTGCAATGATCGATATGCGTTACACGACTACGAACACACAGTACGAACAGAGATTTGTGATTGTGCCAAGAAATAGAGATATTTTTTATACAAATTGGTTATATAGTCTTCCGCAGAGTGTGACGTTGCAACTCTTGGTGGAATGCGAAATTAGTGTATAGACAATCTGACTATAAAAGTAAACTGTTTCGTGCTGATGCATACAGCGAAGAAGAAATTGGACGTACTTGAGATATCGAACGGGATATTTTGTCCCAATTAAATATTATACGTCGAAAATGAAACATCTTTCTCTCATTAGAATTATAGAATCGCGTCTTCCCCTCTTTGATTTCTCTCTTCTGCCATATTTCTAATAAAAATTTAAAAAAAGAACGAAAATTTTTCATACAATATAACAATGATTTTATTTTATAAATTTTATTGTCTTATATTGTTACTCACATTTTACGTTCTATTATTTCCTTAAATTATTATTATTATTATTTTTTTTAAAGAGAGTCGGATGAGCAACTTTCGGCATAAATTCAAAAGTAAAAGGCTTAAATGGCTCCCTTTTATTATGCATAATTAATATGATATTCTCTGTTAAATTCTAACACGAAAAGAGCATTGACGAGTGAGATGTACTTTTCGAAGACGTTTTATTTTCTTCTTCCTGCAATAGTTTTGATACCAAATGTTTTAGCTGGTATTTATATAAATATACATACATCTCTTACTATTATATGATGCGTTATTACACGATTACACATACATAAAAACGCGTATATTCTATGCGTAAATATTACAGAATGTTGCGTATTGATCGAATACGAAATATCCTGTATATGTACTATATATAATATGTACATATATACATATATTACGACGGGATACGAATAATATGACGTTTGTAATACCATGTAATGAATGTGTATGACAAGATATATATAATATAATCGGTATTATTGTATTCACCGCGCCACCCGCTAATGCCCGAAACAGAAAAAAGTATTAACGTTTTCAAGATCATTAATGTTTGTGAACCTTCTTCTTTGTAAGACACATAACGTTGTCGTAAGAGATATGTAAAAGAAGTAAGAAAAAAATAAAGTCAGATATATATATATATAACGAAACGAGCATACTCTATTTTATTTTATTTCGGGTTAATTCACGCACCAGTGTGCGCATGACTTCTATTGATTAATTATTATTAATATAACTTAAATGTAAGTTATGAGAATAGATTAACCATTATTAATAATTTAAGTTTATAAATTACGAGAATATTTATTAAATAATGCACAAATAACGATTATGAAAATAGAAGAATATGAGTAATATAAAAATGTTATATTTTATTCACGAGCCTTATTTGTACTACAATTATATTAAGAATATATATAGTATTATAGTGCTAAATATTTTTAGCTTATTATATTTAGCGAATACACAAAATAAATACATGTACATGATCTTAAAATCTCAAAACAGTATATCGATTAGTATAACATTTGCTAAAAAGTATATAAGAGTATTATTTTATTCATTTAAATTATTTTAATATATATGCACTTTCTCCTCTATTATACACATTTGATATCATTCTAAATATACGATAATCGTGTTAAAAGATAAAGTCTATATATACTTTCAAACCAGCGAATATATTCCAATGATTTAATTATATATATATATATATATATATATATATATATATATATACATATTGTTTTCTTTTCATAATCTAAAAATTTATATGAATGATTATAATGATGAATTTATATGAATGATTTAAACAAGGATGATTTTATTCTAATTTAATTTAATAATTTTTTTATCGTACATTGTGTTTGCAAAAATAGCTGCCGGATTAAAACGAAATTTTGCACAAATCGCTTTGATAGATTATAATAAATGAAAATGTACTAATAAAAAAAAAAAAAAAAAAAAAAATTTTTTTATCTATCATGCGCACATATGTATAAGAGCAATTTTCTTTTATTAGAATTTAATCGTACTTTTTTCGGATGATTTTCTTTCGTTTACAAATATCATTGTTCTAGTTTAATTTACCATAACATAGTAAATAACATCAACGATACATAAATATGCTTTTCATAAATATTTATAAATATGCAAGAAATCTCTTACACAAACACATATATATACTTTGTATATGAAACTTCAATATATGAAAAATATTTGGTACATGTAAAAAAAATATAAAGATAGTTCAACAAAGAGTTAACAGTAATAAATATTAACAATCTCTAAATTGAATTGAATGGAGAGAAGATTCTTCCAATTAGAGAATTGATTTGTACTGCATTTTTTAGAATTTTGCATACGATTTTATCTAGCGGAACCTTCTCACACTTACGCTGTGTTATTTGGCGATCAGCCAGCGAGAAAACAATTAGATCATTGATAACGGTTCCGCGTTGGTGGTTGCACCTTGATTCGTCGCTTGCGCGAAGTGCGTGGTGAACGCGATGTCACTCGAAACTCTAATGGCAGATCGTAACAACGGCAGACACAGCAGCTGGGAAACTTGAACCAATCGCTGAAGATTCCGCGACATTCGTTATTGGGATCGTAAGCCAGCAGCCGGTGCAGCCGATACTGCTGTTCGCATCTGCATCCGTCACGACAGTACATTTGCTTGTTCTCATGCCTGCAATCGAGAATCGGAAATTCAAGGGACAGAAAAATAAAGAATGAATGAGAAGTAAGGAGTAAAACATTTTATTATTTAGTCATTTCAAATCTTATTTGAAATTTTAAGCATTTTAAAACCATGTTTGTCGATCTAGGTGTACAGTCCTACCACACACAAGGTTTTTTTTTTTTTTTTACATTTTTAGGCAGTTTAAAATAATTTTAAGTAGCTGACAAATAATATTTTTTATGGATTTATTTTTTGTTTCTAATATTTCCAAGAACGATGACACTTACGTGCACTTCTCCCAATGTACGTACTGCTCAAAAGGATAGAGATTGAGAAGAGCTAAGACTTCGCCGCGAGTATTGTTAGCCCAGAATGGTGCTACTACTTCTTCCTTGACGGGGCAAGCATTCCTACACAAATAGTAAAAGTTGGCGATTAGATGAATTTACGTCCTTATAAGTCTCTCACATTTAATATTAATTATATATTGTTTCTGTACTTTGATCTTTTTCTTCCTTTCTTCTCTAAAAACTTTGTTAATTGCGTTACATGTAATTTTTAATATATAATTTTTTCTCTTTAAAAATTTTTGAATAAATTTTTATATAAAAATCTTTTTATAAAAATTTAATTAAAATTTCTTTAAATTAAAAGATATTTTATATATTTTATTTTAATTTAATAAGCCAGAATTTTTATTATAAGAATGAATAAGTATGTGGAATTATTATACTCACACTCCCCTAAGCTTCAGGACTGGTTGCTCGTGATGATCCTTCGCCGCGACGTCTTGATAAAGTTGTTCACTGACACTTGGCGATGACTCGGCCACGCTCGATGGTCGATACTCGGGACGCGGTCTAAACTGTTGTTGTTCGTGGCTTGCTGCAGCTATTATTTCTTCGTACATGGTTGTCTTCGTAGCAGCATCAAGTACCTCCGCTTCCTCATCTCGATCGACTAGCGATTCCGTGGAGACGAAGACACTCGTCGTCGTCGTTTCAGCCGATTCCAAAGTCGTATCCTCCCTGATCGTTGTTTCTTCCGAATGTGCTATCATTTCTCCAAGTTCCTCCAGATCTTCATCGATCCTGTCGTTCTGCCCGGGAATCTCGTTAATACTAAAATTCTGTTCTCTGATGATTTGAGCCACAGTGATGCTCGGCAACGCTGTCGTCGTCGTGTTATTCACCGCAACATCACTATCATCAGCAATCTCGACAGTGGTGTTTGAAAACGTTGGAGAAATTGATGTTATGAGAGATTGATTCTTGATCTGTTCCTGTTTCTCGTTCATGTTCGTTACAATAGTGACAGTAGTGTTAGACACAGGCGTTGTGGAGAATGATGTGTGCGTATCGAAAGTCGTGACACTAGTCGTGGTCGACGTTGATGATAAAGTCGAAGAGAAAATCTTCGCGCTCGAGGCAGTCGAACTGATAGTCCGTTCGGTGGGCTTGAAATGCGGCCTGGTGTACTCGCTGAGCTTCGGAAATTTGTTCAATCGACGGGATTTGGCGATGGGATCGTTGAAGGAGCGGCTGGTGAATCCGCGACTCTCGTCCTCGTCCGCATTAAGCTTCGACTGAACGTCATCGATAAGCTCGTAATCGTCTTCATATTGAAATTGTCTGAAAAGCACAGCACGCGATATGATAATTTATACTCATTCCCACACAAGATAAATTAAAAAAAAGAAAAATATATTAAAGTTCAGAAATATTCAAAAATCGGAGAAAGAACTAGCTAGTAATAAAATATTGTCGAAGGAAATTGTAAGACAAAAAAAAACTTACTTTATATCATCGGTGAAATGATGATGGTACTCGTCGTACTTGAATTCAATATCATTCTTTTCGAATTCCGCTCGGAGAATATTGATATAACTCTCGTCGCCGTACATGCGTCTCATCAATCCCTGATTCTCTTGCACGAATCGACGTACTGCGTGCCTATAAATGAGCAACAGGGCATAATCTTGATCAAATTGATAAATAACGCAGATTTTCCCTTACATAAAAATCTCTTAACTAATGTGAAAATTATATATCTTATTCCGAGTAATAACAAGGACAATATAAATAATACAACGACAATATGTAGAACATTAAAGTTCTAATTTAAGGTCATATATTTTTTCATACTTCCATGTACAGAATTTTCTTCTTTTCTCTTTACTTCTATACTTTAATTTATACGGGACCGAAATGAAAACAGAATTAATTACTCGAAATTGAGATATGTTGAAGTTATATTTTATGTTCCAAATAAAGAAATGTGTGATTATAGAAAAAGAGGATTAAAAAATTTTTAAATTAACCATGTTGTTTTCGAATTTTAAATTTTAATTCTAAATTAGATATTTATTTGCTCAATCCTAATTTTACTTTTGGGACAACATGTGATGCTGAAACTTTCGCCACCGAGCCTGAGCACGCGTATACGCGAGCGTACAAATGTCGGACGGGCGAAAGTTGAAAGAATATCAATCATTAGGAGGGGAAGAGACATATACGCAAATGGACATAGTACCAAGGGTATGTGCTACCGGCGATCGTGCACCAGTTCTGTCGGCGAAAGTCACAGGGTAGATTCTCATGGTGCGCGCGTCCAGCGCGCGAATACGGCTTGCTGCAGGCCGAAGACGCGTCGTATCCGAACGTGCTCGGCCCGCCACCACTGCCTTGACATTTCGTCAACTGCAATGCAATGATCTGCAACAAATATGGTCAAATACCTTACTGTGTAATTGAATCTATTTTTATTGAATAATTTTAAACCTTAAAATCAAGAAAAGGCCAATTAACGATCTACCGCGGTTGACAATATGTGTGCATTTATTAATTATATTATAATATCATATGTGCTAAATCCAGACGTTTCGATCTTCAAATTTGAAATCCTTCTCAGTGATAAAAAAAAAAAACGCAATATAAATTAAAACTCGAAAAATTTATCGTAAATTAAAAAATAAAAAGACTCGAATGTAAACAAAAAAATTAGTGACACGTGACATGTCAGGCCAGTGTAGAAATTAAAGTAAAAACTTTATTAAACAAGCTAAACGATTTTATTTGTGCATTTAATTGTTTTAATTCTCTTCTCAATAAAAATTAATGTCGATAAAACTAAATCCATTAAATTTATTAATAAACGAATTGATATTTGAAAAGGATGGGTAAAGATTCTAATATATTATAGTTAAAGAAGTTTTCGGTTAGAGATCGACATTAAGAGACTGCTGAACCTTTCCCAGTTTTTTAATCTTCATCTGTTCACTTTAATCCTTGGAAGAAAAAAAGATCGGGAAAATAAAGAAAGAAGTTCAATTTGTCTTAGAAATTTACATGTTGTAAAGTTAGTTTGTTTCATATTTCACACAGATTTGACGATTATTTAAATCATTAAGTGGAAGTAATTGGAAATGATGATAGGCGTAGAATCAAACGGCAATTAAAACCAAACAATCTATAAATTAACCCAGACAGCACAAGGATGTCCTTAGGACGTCCAAAGGGCATCCAGGACATACATGTAGGATATCCTCAGGATATCCCATTGTAATCCTCAGATCTCCTCTGGATGTCCTGAGGAAGAGTAAATGATAGCCGTATATTAACCTCTGGAGAATTCAGGGAGATCCTGTGGAACATCCTAAGGATTTTTATAGGATATGTTAGGGATATTTTTCGTATATTTCAAGGAGCAAATTTTAAAATTTCAATATAAATTAAAATTGTTTTGTTATTTACTGCCAATATTAAAAATCTAATATTAAAAATAGTTCACCGTTCTTTAATATTTGAGGCTTTCGTGCTGTACATGAATATTTTAGGTTTGGCTCCCGGGTTTGAGTTGTGTAATATTTTCTAAACAATCCAATATCTGAATTCCCTATGTTGGGATTGCATCAGAAATTGAACTGATAGAAAATAATTACATTTGTAATTTCCTGTCAGTTGCTCTTTGCAAGCTTTATATAATTCTCATGACCAAATCTCAAATACGAGTTCGCGTGTCGCATAGCGGTAAACAAACGAACTAGCGGTTAAATACTATTGTTTGTAAAGTTTTTAGAATGTTGCGAACAGTAACATTTCTCATGAAATATTAAATAAATAATTATTTTGGATATCTGAAAATGTGCGCATCAATTCAATTATTAATATTAAACGAAATTAACGTTAACAATTAATTGCACGTGTATATGTCCTCTGGAAATCCAAAAGACATCCAATATAATAGATAGGGCAGATATATCTTACAGACATCCAGGGGTTATCCAGTGGACATTTATAGGACATTAATACTTATTATAATACTTAAGATTCCTAAATTATATAAAATAGCCGACACAACTAAAAATAATTATGTATGCATATTAAACTTTTATAAATATATTTATAATAATATCTTAAAACATCCTACAAATGTCCTGAACCGTCCTGGACATATTCAGGATGATCCTGAGGATGTTTTGTGCTGTCTGGGAATCAATTCCATAGAAACGAATACAAAGAAACGAATCTCTCAACTTCTTTCGATTCATTCATTTCTTACAGACAAATTAAACACGCGATAAAACCACTTGGTTCACTTATTTTCACAGAAAAGGGAATAAAGAGTTGAGAGAGCTGAAGCAGGAGCTCACCTGAAAGACGAAGGGCGCGATCGCTCTCATAACTCGCTGGTCCAGCGGCTGGGAGGACCCGCGGTTGTACCGTGACAATCAACTACTCGAATCTCCCTCGCAAGGTCTCGGCTATGTCACCCTGCTACGCGCGAGGAACGATAACAACAACAGCGGTGGCTGTCGATCTCATTGACGGCTTCGACGAGAAAGGTACGGCGCGGCAGAAGGTGCGAAAGGCGCGCGGCTACATGACAGACGGCGACACGCATCTACCTATCTACCCACCGTACGCAAGCAGGCCGCTTTCATTACTGTCCGTAATCAGCCGCGGTCCGGTCCGGTCGTCCGCCCATACGACCCGTACGAATGCTTCTCATATGGAAGAAAAAGTGTAGCCCACCGCGTACGGGAGAGAAGATGCTATACGGTAAGCAGTGGCGGCCGATCATCTCGCCTCGCCCACGTCCTGATTCCAGTGATTTCCGGTTGGACAGAGAAGAGTAGGCGACCAGAAGACAGCAAGTTTCCGATACTCCTGTTTAGATAATTTGCAAAATAGAATTGAATGTTTAAATAGCATCAGGACGATGATACGTAATCTTTTTAGAAACATTGAATCGCAAATTCCAAATGGAAGATGATGAATATTTTCGTTCCATAGAGTAGAAAATTATCTCTCTTTGATAGAGCTTGGTGTAATCTTTATGTAAAATCGACTAATATGCATTTTACACACAGGCCCTACTGAATACTCGGCCCTGGACGAAAGGAGAGTCCAGGGGAAAGACGCAAAACGAAGAGAAGACGAAGGTGGAGAACCGACTTCGCCGAGAGTAGGTCACGCCGACGGATACCGTTATAGTTGCCGTCGTTGATCTGTGTCACGAGGACCCCGCCAGTGACGTAGCCTGGGTTGCGATGTTACTCGATCCTGAAAACGAAGAAAAACGCTGATTCGTATTCTTGCCCAGGAGAAAAACGCTCGTCCCCCTCCCTCTTCCTGTCAATATTTTAAAAACTCCAATCTCAAAAATTCGCGCTGTTTTTAAATTTTCGTTATCGGAATACCTGAAGAGACAATATGGTTTCTCATCGACATAACTCCACGTGGTGGTCTCATCCATGTCGCGGAGATGAATCTCTTAAGCATGGATCGTCGTCGCATAAATCGCGTGGTCGACGCATGGTCATTGCTTTTCAGGAAAAGTCAACAGCTACGCCGATGAGTGCGTATATTTACAAAAAGACGTTCGGAGAAACGGTCGTGTAAATGGCGATTTAAAGTTTACAGCGAGACTCGCGCCGCGCGCGGTCTACTAACCTCGAAAGCACTGTCACTGCATCAATAAGTGACTCTTTCACTGAATTTTCTCGCTTTTGAAGACGCCGGCGATGCTCTGGAGCCTTTCGTCGGTATATCTTCTCTCATGGATGTTTCGCTTTTGAACGAACGATATATATTAACGCATTTTTTGAGAATTCGGAGACAAAGGTTCTCTTTCTGAGTTCGCAATCGTCTCCGTGCAGTTTAGAAAAGATTTAGCCGAGTTTTCTTTTTTCTTTTAAATACTGCGATGCAATTATATATCATCTTCGCAAACTCGATCCGCTAATTACAATCGATTAATGGTAACGCGATCGTGGTTGAAGATGATAACGGCATTCCGTTAGCTTCGAATAGCATTGAATTATTGGAGCGTCGTTTTGCACGATTGCTGGTTGGTAAAATACCAGTTTGATGGGATGCAAGAAACGTTATTTCATACATGCTACTATATATCTTCTCTCTTTCGAGGCAAAAGGAAAGCTAGTCATCGAGGCATCGTCTTGCAGACGACAACGCTCTGCTAAATACAGAAGCGTGCATGTCAGTCGCTTTATAGAAAGGATATATTATTCTAAAATTCGTTTTCCTTTACCTAAAAAAATAAAGAGCATTCTTAAACAAAATTAATCGATTGGTAAATCAAACTTAGAATGAAACCAAAATTAAGTGAAAATTGAGAACTGACTTGCGCGATCAAAATCAATCAAAACATATTATATATATTAACGAGTCAAAGAAAAACAAATAGATGACAAAATTATACAGTAAAGATGGATTAAATAGAGTAGAATTTCAATCCTAAGTGTATTTTTAAAAATGTACGCAATATTAAAAATGGAAAATTGTCAAGTATACAAAATGAAGAGGCTTTATCGATTTCTTCAATATTAATACAACCAGAGTCATCTATATCGATTCTTTGCAACTCGAAAGGCAAAATAAACTTATCTTCAGACGATAAATAAATTAGTTACCATTCTCGTTAGATAACACTGCAATCATTTTCTGGAAATTTTAATTTTCGATGTTATCGTAACATATATTCTCTTGCAGGTTCACTTTGCAACCAATAGAGCATGCTTAAGTCGGATTTTTAGAGATCAGTTTTGCACAGATTTTTCGCTCCAAGATACCTCAGGTCGAGCTCGACGTATAAATCACTATGGAAACGACAATTTGCGAGCTTCTCCTTCCCCTTCGCTTTCCATGACCTAGCGCTCTCTTTCTCTCTCTCCTTCGCTATACCTCTTTTTCTCTATTCGCAACCGTCTTTAGAATCTTACCTCTCGGCAGCGGTGCTCCGATTTTTCCTGTCAAACTCAAGTTTCGAAGTCATGATATATTCTCGTAATTCTATAATCTATAATTTAATCATTCTCTCTAGAATATATTCTAATCTAAAAATATCGATTTTTATTAATCCAAAAAAAAAAATTAATTCAAATCATTTTTAATCGATAATCGCGATTATTCGTTCACATGTGAAATTGTTTTACATTGACCACGTGTCTTTTTTTGTGCGTTTCTTGTAAAGTAAAAATTTTGGAATAATATATATCATCTACATAAAACGTCTGGGATCCATAATTATACGAAAGGATAAGTTTTTTTATTTACGAAACCTGCCGTTGCGTCCTACTTTACGTCTGTAGCATTTTCCTGGATTAACGTCTACCTGTGTATTGCCTTTCTTTCCTTTCTTGTTATCACGAGAATTTTCTCGGTTTCTAGCGGCCCCCTTTATTAGAGTCCCAAGCGGTTCGCAACCGAATCTAGAAATTAAAATATTCGTGTATAATATTCATCACGTGATTTGTGATAATAAAATAACCCAGACAGCACAAGGATGTCCTTAGGACGTCCAAAGGGCATCCAGGACATACATATAGGATATCCTCAGGATATCCCATTGTAATCCTCAGATCTCCTCTGGATGTCCTGAGGAAGAGTAAATGATAGCCGTATATTAACCTCTGGAGAATCCAGGATGGAACATCCAAAGGATTTTTATAGGATATGTTAGGGATATTTTTCGTATGTTTCAAGGAGCAAATTTTAAAATTTAAATATCAAATAAAATTATGTTTTGTTATTTACTGCCAATATTAAAAATCTAATATTAAAAATAGTTCACCGTTCTTTAATATTTGAGGCTTTCGTGCTGTACATGAATATTTTAGGTTTGGCTCCCGGGTTTGAGTTGTGTAATATTTTCTAAACAATCCAATATCTGAATTCCCTATGTTGGGATTGCATCAGAAATTGAACTGATAGAAAATAATTACATTTGTAATTTCCTGTCAGTTGCTCTTTGCAAGCTTTATATAATTCTCATGACCAAATCTCAAATACGAGTTCGCGTGTCGCATAGCGGTAAACAAACGAACTAGCGGTTGAATACTATTGTTTGTAAAGTTTTTGGAATGTTGCGAACGGTAACATTTCTCATGAAATATTAAATAAATAATAATTTTGGATATATGAAAATGTGCGCATCAAATTCAATTATTAATATTAAACGAAATTAATGTTAACAATTAATTGTACATGTATATGTCCTCTGGAAATCCAAAAGACATCCAATATAATAGACAGGGCAAATATATCCACTGGACATTTATAGGACATTAATACTTATTATAATACTTAAGATTTCTAAATTATATTAAATAGCCGACACAACTAAAAATAATTATGTATGCATATTTAATTTTTATAAATATATTTATAATAATATCTTAAAATATTCTACAAATGTCCTGAACCGTCCTGGACATATTCAGGATGATCCTGAGGATGTTTTGTGCTGTCTGGGAATATTCAAGATGCAAAGCGTATTTAAAGTACTAGAGAAATAAACAATGCAAATTTTTGAGATATTTGCATTGTCTTGAAAAGCACGAAGTTGGAAATAAAAATTAGAAAAGAAAAGACAACACACATTCGTAGTTATATTTTTAAGATTGAAAATTCAATCGATTGAAATTATAACTATATTATTATTTCGATCTCGAGCCAAAAAACAATTGCAAACCTCTGTATTATTTGAATACGAATTGACAAAGTGACGCCGCATCTCCTTGGACGAACCACCGCTGCGGTGGCTTTTCACTCAGGATGCTGTGGGAGAAAGATAAAAAGAGATGAAGTTCAAGGTCACGCTCGCTATTGCGCAACACAATCGACATCCTATACCTGAGAATTCGCCAATATAAAACGTCATATTCAAATATCCAAAATACAATAGGACATATAGCGTACAAAAGAGATATCGTTAATCTTAAATCTTTAGAGCTAAAGAAAATATATTACTATAGAGGAATATTTTCAAATTTCATTTGCTGTTCTTTCCAAAGAAACTTTTTATACATGTTCTAATACAATTCTCAAATCTTTCTCAACTCTTCAATGAAATTCTTCAGCAAAATTTCTCGAGTAATTTTCCAACTTTTTATTTTAAATATTTTTATTTAAAATATATAAAATAAACGCATTGTATTTTTTCTGATATCTTTAATCTGTAGCGTCGGGAAACGTTTGACATAAATTTCCTATTTAAGAAGGCAGGAAAAATGCAACCTTGTGCATTTTTCTCAACCAGGAATTTTTTTTTTTTTTTTCGCTTACAACAGTACGGAACACGCGACTGAAATTCTTCAAATTTTCATTTCAGGTAAGAGAAAAACGTGTTCAGAGCCGGCTTTATAGCAGTTTTGTTCTCAACAGTGGTGCTCATCTCGGCAGTGTACTTTTTTTTTTCCCACAAAATCAGGACTCGAAATCACGTATTCGCCGAACTCATATTTTAACGCTATTGAGATGACTATATAATACGATTATAACGACTATATTATTTTCTTTTTTAAAAAAAGAATCCCGGCATTTGTCTCGCTGAGTTGCGGAAGCGGAGCGAGCGAGCACGTTTTATTCGAGAAAACGGCATCGCCTTCCGGTATAAGTCTCTTCTCTAACAACAAGAGAGAGAGAGAGAGAGAGAGAGAGACAGACAGACAGAGACATTCTATCGCTCTTATACCAACATACACAGGCTGCTGTCCAGAAACGTCTCTCGGCGGTCGCTTCGTTCTCCACTCTTCGCTTCGAAAATCGCATCTTTCTTTGTTGTGATCCCCGGACGCCTTGGGAAAAAGCGACCCTTCTCTTCCCACCTCGTAAGGGCCCCACTGGGGTGGTAAAGTGCCTGCCTGCGAAGCAGAGAAGAGATGGAAAGAGGGAGAAAGACGATGGGACGAGAACGACAAAGAGAGATCGCCGGGACCCCGGAGAGGAGGGGGAGGGGGAGGGGGGAAGACAGGAGAGCGGCGCGAGCCCCCTTCTCCGAGGAAGCCCCCACCGTCAAGTGAGACCGCTAATGCCATACCCGAACGAACGCATCACTCTGCTTTCCGGCTGCGTCAACGTCGTTTGTGTCCCCCCTTGGACGTGAGAACGAAGACGAGGAAATTTCCGCCGAAGATCAACTCTTAGGAAGATTGGCGTCGAAGAGAATAAGAGAGGAAGAGTCGTCCTGTTGCCGTCATCCATCGCCCGTCCAGCGGCCCTGGATGGGTTTGAATTCAGTCCACGTTTCACGATTGTATGCGTGACTAGATCCACACTCATCCAAGGATACTGGACCTGTCCTCGAGAGATGAGGAGCGACCAACGTGCGCGCGTGTGGTGGACACCTGTTTCTTCTCTCGCTCTTCTTTTCTCTCGCTCTCTCTCTCTCTCACTCGTCTCCGAGAAGCCTCTTCTGGAAAAAGTGATATCGCGAGGTAAATGAGAAAGACAAAAAGAGATATTATATATATATATATATATATATATATATATGTAAAAAACATTCCGCATATATACCAAATTACGTATAGTGGTACTTTACCACGATAACGGTCGCACAGACGCGAGGTCGCGATTTCTCACGGATCTCCATCGCGCAGATTCGAAACCGGTATAATAATCTCCGCGCGCGCGCGCGCGCACTCGCTCGTTTGCTCTCGCGCTCGCGCGCGCGCGCACTGCCGAGACACAATGCCTAAATGGCGTCGCGAACGCGTCGAAGGACGTTCTAGTCCTTGGAATTATTTAGCGACTTTCCACGCGAAAGAGTATATATATATATATGCATATATCGATACCTGCGTATATGTTGAGGCCTCTCCTTTGTACTTTGCCGACGATCGAGTTTGGATTTTCACGCGCCATAAAAAACGCGGGAGCAATTAAGATCCGTATCGCTGTCGCGATTCGCGCGACATGATGGAAACGCGGCTTTAGTAAATCAAAATGTAACGGATTTTTCTTCATCTCGAGGATTCAAGGAGCTCGTGGAAGATTCGTCCGTTATGCTCCGTGATTAAGTTTTCGAGTTACATGACGCGATTCCGCACACTTTCCTTAATTTAATTTTTTCTATTGTTTTTTCCCTTAATTTAATTTTTTTTTTAAGATTATAACGTGCGATCGTCTTTAATTTATTTAAAAATTTTTATGACCGATCGCTCTTTCTCTCTCTCTCTCTTATTTTTACGCAACTCGAATACATTTAATATCATACATATTATTTTCTTTCTTCATTTTATGACTATATTAAGACGCATGTGTGTGTACATAGGTATATTTGATCGCGGAATGCGAATGCCGACGAAACTCGATGCATTCCTGAGTGCGGAGCCAATGGCCGTGGGATTCCCTTTCAGTTTCTTTGTGTGTGAACACCTGCCGCGCTTTCCCCTCCAGCCTTCTCCCCCTTTTGCCACAGCAGCGGCAACAATCCCGCCCTTAACCTCTCTCTCTCTCTCTTTCTCTTTCGTCCGCCGCCTTCCCGTCATCCTACCCGAATAACGGTAAAAACTCGTCCGTACCCCCGAACACAAGTGAGATTTCCTTTACTCTCTGTACGCTCGAATGAAAAATCCGCCAATTTTACCCTCACAATTATACTCTTTAATGATGGATTTATAATATACAGTTTATTTTTATTTGGTTATATTACCTTTGGATAAATAAATTATACATGTATATATATATATAGAGAAAAAAATAATATTAATATATATTATATATAATAAATTATATATAATATATACTTTGTGTAAACATTGCTAAAGCTATTACATATGATACAAATTATGCATTTTGTAAAATAAAAAATATCACAATTTATCTCTCGTCTTGTTTGAATCGTTTACATAGAACACATTTTTAGTGATGCATATTTTACTATACAGGCGTAGATCGTAATGTGATGTATGTATATAACGTCGATTATGAGAAATATTTTTTGCACACGTATAGATATATACAAGATTGACTTTTATATATCAACAGAGATAATCCGCTTTATAAAACCGTAGAGCCATTTTTTATAGACGAATAAATATATATATATATATATATATATATATATATATATATATATATATATTTTTTTTAATCTCAGAGAGAGAGAGAGATTAAGAAAAAGAATTAATCGAGAATTGATTAAGAAGATTTCGGCATTCGTGGCGGGCTATTTGCAAAGACCGTTGATCCTTATGAGCTAACGTGGTATTGTATAATCGAAGGCATATTGACGAGATCGTTGAACAGCAGCGCCGACTTTAGATTTTCCCAGTTTCTACAAATCTATATCAAGTGCTCTGGGACTCTAGACTCAATTGCGCGATACGAGGATGCTCCTCCTGACCATCTGCGTCTCCTCGTGACATATCTGGATCCGATCGAATCTCCTCCAACGCTTGCTTGATCTGCGCATGCAACTGTCCGGCCACCTTGCGCACCGCTGTGTGATTCTGTTTGATCTGTTTCGCATAGGAAAGCATACCGTCCCACGAAGCTGCGTTCGTGTGCGCGAGATATAGTTCTCTCCATAATTTAATACTGATTGGGGCGACGCTGGGCCAAATCACTCTAGGATTCGGTTCATATAACGGATTTATCCACTGTTCTAAAACATCTGGTTGATTCATATACGACCACAAGCTGTAAGTTCGTTCTGATAACCGTAATTTTATTCTCTCTGCTTCTGAATCACCTGTAGAAATACATAATACATTTGCGTGTGCACGTTAAATAAAATTATATATTTTTTTAAATGATATAGAATTAAAATAAAATAAAAGTAATTTCTGAAGCAGAAATATACAATTTATCCTTTACCTAAAAATGTACCATATTCTGAGAAATAAGCGTGCTTGTACAATCTGATAAGTAAATCTACTGTGTATTCGAAACTGAATTGGAATTGATGATGCAGTTGGTACAGGCAATCGAGAAAGAGCAAGAAGGTCGGCGCGTGCGTTGGATTTTGCGAATTCGAGGACTGATACGCTCCACAACGGGTTCGGCTGAAAAACTGATGGCCCCCTTGCAACCATTCTCGTTCTATGAGCGCTTGAAGTCCTCGTACCGTCCGACAATCGGGATTCAGTATCGCTTGGGCCAAACTAGTTACCACTAATGTAGAATCTCTACCTGTGCTGCCTATAAATCAAAATTACACAGAATTATTATTACATGATTAATATATATTTCAAAAGAGATGAAGATCTGATGATAGTGTAAACGCGAGTCGCGCGAATTTATAAAAATTCCACGATATATCAAAATATAATATTTATTATTAATATATACACACACACACACCATGCACTAGCACAGCTGCGACTTCTTGATGCAAGCATTGCGCGGCGACGCAAGCTGCGTTTAAAGCACTTTGTACAGCAGTTAGCCAACCACTGCTATCCAATCGTGACAGCCACTGTGACGTGGAACTATTTATATCATTGCAAGCTTCTATTAACTTGTAGAAACTATCTGCTAAATCGTGCGGTCGAGGGACTGGTTTATGTACTTTCCGCCATTGTGGATAAGCAGTATCCATTTCCGTGCCTCCACCTCTAGCCCTGGCACTCTGCGCCTGACTAATGGATCTCGTGTCTACTATGTAACTGTAAGTAAGATTCACAATGACCATAAGAATTGTATCTCAAAATAATAGCTGTTTTTTAGATTTTTTAGATTGTTGTATATCAATATTTACCCACGTCTTCCAGGACCTAAAACTGCATTCAAAAGTCTTTCATCTTCCTTACATCTCTTACCGGTAGCACCGCATAAAGGCTGACTGCTTCTCAACAGTATACTCTATGATGAATGGTGCGCACTCCAGTATACATTTTTATTTTAAAATTTTAAGAGCACAGTGCGTTACTTACCCCTCCCTCGTGTCTGTAGCATAAAACAGGAAACCTCCCACCATCCCTAAAGCCAGCGGAAGCTATAATAATTTTGTCGTCCATCTGACGTGGCACTATGACAGCCGATGGATATGAATTGCACACCTTGTAGTCTCTATTTAAGTAACTGATGCGCCACTCGTCCCCGTGTGCTGCCAACAATCTGGACCACTCGGAGACAGGCGCGAACGCTGTCCATCCGTCCTCTATTTGCACTATAGCATTGTTGGTTGTCCGCGGTCGAAAAAAGAATGGATATTGTAGAATTTGATCTGCAAAGTAAATGACAGAATTACATCCCATTTCCATGAATAATGTAAATAACTCGACCAAGTTACCTAATGATATCAGCTTTTCTATGGATAATATGGCATTGATTAAATCATTAGTGGACCCAATATCTAACTGAAGAATCTGAAAGTCCTTGCATTTCAATATTATGCTACCGCCTGGACTCTGAGTGTTCAGTTTCTTCTCTATGACATCAATATTGCGGTTCATCAACTGGTAAGAAAAGAGAACATAATGAAATTGGACATTGATTTGAACCAATTATCTAGTAATACCAGTAGTAATATCAGTAATATCAGTAGCCTACCCAGAGCTCTGGCCCGTCGTCCTGTCTGGAATATAAAATGAGATTATGACTACTGATGCACAGTGTCCCATCCATACTCTTGTTACTGCCATCGCTCCTGTCGATCAACACGACATTGTCGACCTGCGGGATTAATATATTATCGCCGATATCGTCGCTCATGTTATATTATACAGTCTCGTACTCTTCTCTACGTGACGGTCGACGAGTCCTTCGTCGATAGGCTACGAATATTTTGACGGAACAACATAACCTAGAGGCACCTCTACTTCATCGAGCTGTCATGAGAGAATTTCCGAGGCATAGTTGCTTTCCGCCAGCCTCGATCTCTCTTCGAGTTTAATTGACGCTTCAGCGATCAATCTTCATTTTAACGCGCTATCCGTAATAATACTCATTTATTTCGAACTGACTAGATAAAGGTTCACATATGTTATATGTGCAACCAGAGAAAAGGGGTCTGTTCTTTGCAGCTGAACTGGCTGCACTGGTTCAGAGTTTATCTTTTTCTGTCCCCATTGGAAGGAGAAGGATGGGCTCTGAACTGGTGCAGCCAGTTCATCTGTAAAGAACAGACCTAAGAACAAGAGTCACCAGTCGCCACGTTGCTGTCGTGATGCGCTGTCGTGAAAATAAAGTCGCGCATGCGCTCTAAAGTCCGTATCAGACTACGCATTGAAAATTGAAGATTGAAGATTAAAAATTGGAATTTGACTAATCAGAACAAAAGGAACTGAAATTTTTTTATCTTGATTGGTCAAATTTCAATCTGCAATCTTCAATCTCAATCTTCGATGCGTAGTCTGATACGAGCATAAGCAAACACCTATGAATCCTCACTAACGTATATAATTCGATCAAATATAAGGTATCGTTAGGCCCCCTTCAACGAGAAAAGAAATGTAAAGAAAGTTGCAAGGAGAGAGGAAAGTTTCTATCAAAGAAATAGAATTTAATATAATTTTATTTCATATAAATAGTAATAAGAAGGCGAGACTACAAGACGTTATCATTTGTGTAGGCGCGTTTCATTTAACGACCGCAACGCTCGCAAGCATCATCTTTGTTTAACTTTTGATGTACAATAAGGACGGAATGATACCGTGAGTTGAAGATGGTAGGTCGATACGATGTTTTGACGAATCATTTTTATCCGCGAATATTTCAGAGATCGTTGTCGTTAAACACACCACGAAATCCGCATTCGCATTCGAAATATATTTATTGGAATTTAATGTAAATATCTTTTGAGACGACATGCGACAATTGTTACGTGACAAAACATAACCTTATTAAAGCAGAACATGTTTTGATTCACTACGACGGTGCGATAACAGTTTTTCAACTATTTAACAGGATAAATGGCATCATTATTTGGCAAAATTGTGGTATGTATTGTAATATCTGTTTAATATTTGTTCGTTTCTTTCCGATTTTTTAAAGGTTAACGTACCGAAGCAAAGGCGTACCTTTTGCAAAAAATGCAAAGTACACAAGACTCACAAAGTGACGCAATACAAGAAGAGTAAGGAAAGACATGCCTCGCAGGGTAGGAGACGTTATGATCGCAAACAGCAAGGTTTTGGCGGTCAAACTAAGCCCATCTTCAGAAAAAAAGTAAGCCCATATTCTTAGATTATTAAAAATATTTAAAGATGGATTGCAGTTTTGTACTACATTTATTAATTGATTGATAATATGATTAGAAAATACTATCATAGACCCTCTTATTAACATGCAAATTTATGAATGTTATTCTCTATTGTGATAGTCTTTAATGTTATTAATTAAAATGTTACGATATTAATTCGATCGATACCATCAATGATATTAACAATTGACACATGTATTATATTAAAAATATAAAAATTATTTTTGCTTTCTATTAAATATATTTTATCATTTATCATATGTGCGTCTGTATATTTAGGCGAAAACGACAAAGAAAATTGTATTGAGAATGGAATGTACGGAATGCAAGTACAGAAAACAAATTCCGCTGAAAAGATGCAAGCACTTTGAACTGGGTGGTGACAAAAAGAGGAAGGTGAGTGAACAAACATGTTTGAAAAAATATTTAGACAAAGATAAAACATTGAATTGATTTTTAATTAACAAAGTTACTGTGTTTTCAGGGTCAAATGATCCAATTCTAAATTATCCACTCAGTGTTGTCAGCATATTCTGGATTTAACAAGAAATAAATAAATCTACAAGGATTTGTACATATCTTTATTTGGATGGACTGAAGATGAAGAGATGGAAATACAGTCTGCAGCTAAAGATTCTTGCTATGAAAAGTACTTTAAAATGTTACACGCTGTACCAAAAGAAGGAGTTAAATTAAAGATGAAGCAAGAAGGACTGGACATTTTCATATTGAAGTAAGTGTGATATCTGTTTTTATTTATACAAATATTGTAACATCTATGGTATATTTGATTAACATTGGTAGTAATACGCATACTTGATATTAAATATCTCAATATTCACATTTAGATATTAACTGTCAGATTTAATTTAAATATATTAATTCTTTATTATTAAGAGAAACACACATTGTTATTTTAATATTTAAAAAAAAAACATTACTGTCAATATATGTGTGCACACGAATCATAATTTATTTTATATATCTGGTACAAGACAAATGCAAATACTGAGATACATATCATTTTAATACCTCTTTTCTTCTTATCTTATTAGCATTCCACAACATTCCAGATAGCTTCTATACCACGGTCGTCGGATAACAGGGAGAATCAAGGTGAATAAAAATTAAGATGTTAGTGCTGCTTGTTTAGGTATGTTGGACATTTTCACATTATAAAACACAAACTATTCAAATAAAGATATGTACAAATCCCTGTAAATTTATTTATTTCTTGTTAAATACAGAATATGCTGAAAACTGAGTGGATGATTTAGAACTGAATCATTTAATCCTGAAAGTTGTAGATGATGACTGAATATCCTACAACCTTTCTCTGAAACGTTTTTCCATATCTAAAGCCATTTCTGAGATCCAAGGAACTGGGTCAGACTTTAGAGACATCCTGTATATACATGCATCGTATAGGGTTTTTAGATGGACGAGCAGATAGATTGAAACCGTCTCGTGTGGAGCAGCTCATTTATTTATATCCCGCATAAGCACAAATAATAAAGGATAGCTTAATATAGTTGCGCTTATTGATTGGATGTTTTATATACCAATTTTGATACCGGCTGTGTCAATGGCAAATAAGTTCAATTCGCGGCGACCGAACCAATATTTCGTAGACAGTTTCCTCTCTCGCCGCGCGTTTTAATACGCGAGAGAGAGAGAGAGAGAGAGAGAGAGAGAGATTCGATGCGTGCACCACGTGACCGAACATGACATAACCTATTTGAACACTGATGAATGCTGATGACGGAGATGGTATATAATCGTAGAACATTTTCAATCGGTTGTGTTTTATTCGTGAATGAAGAAAACGTCTGATAACGTAATAATAGCTTATCATAGTTTATTCTGATGAAACGTAAAGCATTCTGCTTCTGACATTGTTTCCGAGATCGAATAACACGGGAAGAATCATCGTCGGGACGAAATTTCTCACGAAGCTCGTGCGATGTCAGCCGGATCATTAGCGCTTCCTGGAGGAGACGGACAAACAGTACGTATAGCAATTAGTCGAGCGTTTCTTCTAGACGCTACCATGCAACAACCACGTCTAACCTCATTTATCGACGGTACAACGTCGCATCTCAGGAGTTGTTATCGCAGTGCCCGAAAAAAAAAAAAAAAAGCCTGAAGCAACAGCATCGTCGTCATCGTCATCATCATTGAAAACGGTAAGCGATAGATATCTCTCTCGGTTCGCAGTCTTACATTAAAGATACTTTTCTTCTCTAAATGAAACAGCTCATTTACATTCGAGGAGGAAAAAAAAATAGATGCGATGGAGATGCAGAGAGTACATGAGCAAAAAAAAAAAAAAAAAAAAAATTTCGAAATTAAAGTGTAAGCAACATGTTTTGGTCATGCGTTTTCTTCCTCTGTCAACAGAGACGAGCAACGTGAATAAAAACATCGAGACAGAGAGGACGGAGGACGCGTCACGTGATCAGAGTCGTGAAGATATAATCGAGAGATGGCGCCGCTAACGGGTCAAGCGAGACTGGCATCGTACGAAGGCAAATTTTCCGATATGAGGCCGAGTGAATAAGAAACGAACGACGATCTCATCACTGCGGTTTCCTATTTACTAACGTTGGCGGTTTATTAAGCGCAGCTCGCGGTGCGAGTATGTTTTGAGAGCGGTAACAGCCTACGACCAGTAACACACGGAGCATTATATTTACCTAAAGAGAGCTCCTTACAAGGTAAAGATCCTGTTTATTGCCTCAGAGCTCATTCACTTGTGCTCGTGTGCTTCTGCAAATAGCAGCACTTTGGATAATTCTACAAAGGTGATAATCTCTGACGGAATGCCCTGTGGTATGTTGTATCTGGATGTACAGTTGCCTAAATTGCTGCTATTAACGGCAGCACTTGTTGTTATCGCTGTAGGAAATGTTATAGGCATTAAAAATTTATGAGAGATAACACTGTTACTGCTTATCTTTGTATTGGAGTGTTGTTGCAATAAATATATCTTATGTATTTGTGAAAACTTATTCGTTTAGTTTATTATATTAACTGTCACAGTATAGTAACTATATGATATATTGATAATATGATTATCATTACATAAATAGATAATAAGTGTAGACATATGTATCCATGCCGATTCCTTTCTCCAATCAGATTCTTTGTGATGAAGGTAATAACCAAAATGGCGTCCCATGTAAGCTGTGAAGGTTCTGTGAAATCTCCTGCCACAGATAAAATAGATGCAACTGCGCAATTGAAAGATGATGAAAAGGAATCGTCAATCATTTCGTCAGCCAATAAGCACGATGAACCGAACAATGCTATTGATACAGAAGAGAAGAAAAGTTTAACATTGGATACAAGCAATGAATATGCAAATGTACAGGAAAAGGATGCCGACAATGTAAAAAGTGAAAAGAAACATGATCCAAACTCGCCGGTAATTGTTAAGAAACAATTAGACGATAGTGAGGCAGATAAGAAGCAAGAGGCACAAAATGTGGATAAAAAGCAGGAGACATCAAATGCAGATACTCAAAAGACGAAGAAAGAGAAGGATATTAAAAATGAAGACGATAAAGATTCTGTGGCAAAAATGGGATCTGCCTTAAAACGAAAACGTAAATCTTTAAGGTTAGTATAACATCTCCATGGAAAATTTGCATTTAAATGTATAAAACAATTGATCCTTCTTATAACTTGTATAAAACAAATGAAATGATATTATATATCTTATATATAAAGAGAGGAATATTAATATTTCTAGCATTTCGACGGCAACGGAATCTTCTGTTGAGGAGAGCACTAGGAGCAAGAGGAAGAAATTAAAGAGCGCAAGCGACCAATTTTGTTGGCGGTGTCATAAGGAAAACGTCGATGCTCATTGCACTGCGTGTCCTCGCTCATGGCATCGGAAATGTATAGGTGGCATGCCGTCTTCCTTGGAGAAATGGATATGCGGGGAATGTGCGACCATCTTGAAAGCGGAGAACGCCGAGACGCGTTCCTTGGCTATGGCACAATTGTCTGTGGATCAGTTGTGCATGTTACTCAAGCATGTGGTCGAGAGATTGCGCGATTATCCTGGTGTATGTACAACACTTTTTATTGAATACATACATATATATATATAAAATACATGAATATTATTATACATTGTATATAATAGATATTTATTTCTGAATAACTTTTATTTTCGATGTACAGTCTGAACCATTCTCCAAACCTGTGGACCTTGCAGAAGTACCAAACTATCTAGACTATGTTGTCAAGCCGATGGATTTGAGCCTCTTGGAATCGAATGTGCGATCCAAGCTTTACGGCAGCACTGACGCGTTTATGGCCGACGCGAAATGGATACAACACAATTGCATCGTGTTTAACACCTGTATGTCAATTTGACTACACTTGTTTTCAAATTCGCACCTAGTCTAAATTGGTAGGTACTAAGATTGAATAGACAAATAAGCTATGTTTATATTTACCTGATAGGTGGTGGTGTTTATGCGGATACATTGAAGCTGACAAATGCGGCGAAGCAGATCATCAAAGTGGCGCGTCAGGAGGTTTCGGAGATCGAGGCTTGTCCCGATTGTTACGCGCATGGTCGAAACTTGCCGAGGCCCCAACCGTCGTGGTTCATCGAGCCTTGCCGTCGACCACATCCGCTCGTATGGGCCAAACTAAAGGGTTTCCCGTTCTGGCCAGCGAAGGCGATGCCGCGCGTCAATTCTCAGGGATTTGTGGACGTGCGCTTCTTTGGCGAACACGATCGCGCTTGGGTGCCACCGAAGGACCTTTATCTGTACTCTGAAGAGCCGCCCGCGCCGTCTCCACGTAAACGAAAGTCCGACATGGATGAATGCGTGCGTGAAATCACTCGACACTGTAGAAAACTTGCGCTTATGTACGGGCAATTCAAGTTTGCGCCACCCAAAGTGCAGTACAATCCGAACGATCCGATGCAGATAAAGCTAATGCTGCCGAATTACAATCCGCTTGAACCCAACAATTATTTTTCCAATTCCGAACTCTCCGTGACTCCGAAGAAAAAGACTGTTTTGAGAAAACGGAATCTCTCGATTAAAGGGAAATCGCAGAATGACGAGTCGATTGATAACGGCGAAATAAACACAAATTCGAAAGAAAACGATGATAAAGATGAAAAGGCGAGCGAAGCTACGACACCAAAAGTACAAAAATCAGATATCATTGACGTTAAGGGTACTCCGAATTCGCAAACGAATTTAGATGATAAATTAAAAAAGAAAATCCAAATTGAAACAGTTGCTCAAAATAGAACGGTAAAAAGTGAGAAATCGAAAAATGCAAAGGCGTTATTGTCTCGATTGAATAATTTGGTTACGAATAATGTCGCTGGAACTAGCAATGCGACAATTTCTAATGTTAATAAACAAATCTCGGAGAAAAATAATTCAAAATCGAAAAACGAACCAAAATCATCCGAGAATTCGCCCAAGCCTGTGACACCGCCGACCAATGAATTATCCAACATGACGCGAACGCAAAAAAGAAGCCTCTTGAAAAATATCATCAATCCCAAGTTAGCGCTCTCGCAAACGGAAAACGCGTCGAAGAGCGTCGTGAAAAGCAGTAAAGTGTACAAACCGAAAACGAGAATGGTCGACAAACTGAACGCAGAGAAAGCGTTGAAGTCTATTTTGGCGAGTAAGGAAAACGAGAAACTGTCATCGTCGAATTCGCCGAGCGCGACGATAAACAAGACATCGCTGTTAAACAACAAGGAATTGTCGGGTGTTCAAAAGATACCCGAGATAGACATAACGCTATCACCGACTTCAATGGCGTCGAACGCAAAAGTTACTCACGCTATTTCGTCATCATCATCAACAAACGTACTCAATCCCGTAACGGATAAATCCGTTGTGCTCTTTGTGGTAAATAACGGAAAGACAGAGGCCGCAAAACAAACCTCGCCGACAGTCGACTATCCCGTGACGAAAGAACACAACTCGCTCATAAAAAAGGAGAGCAAAGCTAAGAAGACCTTTCCTAGCAAATCACGTAATCCACAAAACACGTCTCCACGCCCGTTGTTCAGTACAGATGAGTTTACCCAGATTTCCCCGAATAAGCAAGAAACATCCTCCACTTATCAACTACTGCCTCCGCAGGCCGGACCGATTAGCGCGCGTTTGCATCAAAATGCGAACGAGCTCGCGAGAAGAATGGGCCAGTTGATGGAAGAGGCGTATAAGGAGGCGGCTCAAACCTATATTAACGGTGAAAACGGCACTGCCGAAAATTGTCAGGCAATATTCTTCCTGAAGATGCAAATGGAACACATGAAATGGAAGCATCAGCAACAGCTAGCCGAATTGAAACACAACACTGGTATGTTCATCTTTTCTATCCGCCCCTCCCCCCCCCCTCTAATCTCTTTGAAATCTTTCACGGTAAAAACCTTATGAAGAACGTTATTAAATTCCAGATCGTACCATGTGCGAGATGCGTGCGAGTCTAGAGGCAGAGAAGTTGCGTTTGCTCGAGGAAGTTCGCAAAGAGGCCGAAGATGAGAAGCTTCGATGTGTCGAAGAGACCAAGCGAAAGCAATGGTGCGCCAAATGCGGACGGGAAGCGATGTTTTATTGTTGCTGGAACACGGCTTATTGCGATTACCCGTGTCAACAGTCACATTGGTCGATTCACATGCGAACGTGTTCCCAACAGCCCACGTATACCAACCTCGTCGCCAGTTCGGGTGTAAATTCGAGCGCGCAGCAGGTGATGCCCAAACTCGTGTTAAGCGTACATCAAGCGACCTCGAGCGTACGGAAGGCCTAGAGTGGATTGGTGTAAGTCCCGGCGATTCAAACAGGAAGTTCGATAATTCGAGAATACTGTAAGGGAATATTAATGTAATCTATGTTGTTAGAAGTTCTTTCGCTCAGTTTATGTAGTTTAAGCGAATTGGATTAGGTAATACTGCGCTCATAAATTTATGACATAAGAAAATTGTGATGAAACGAGTAAAACGATAATAATACGAAAATACGAATCTATCTATGGAAGGAAAGGAATCGAGAGGCAAATATTATCTAAACCAATATATTTGTTGGTACATTTCATACTTTGTCGGTTCCCCTATTGAAGTTCGATCCTTACAATTTGACTTACACTATTGATGCTCTGGACGCTTCAAAATGGACTTCTACTCTTATGATGCGATTGAATGCGCGTTTTTGACTGATTATGCTGCAATGGTTTAGCAGCGTTCTTTACTTTTCAGAGCAGTAAGACCATGACGCACGACCCTGCGGGCAGGGTGTATGCTTTACCACCCAGCAAATTGAGCGGGATTCCGTCATCGTGGCCTGCTTCATCTCTTAAAAATAAAACTGATCAGGATATACTCTAGGCAAATCATAATTTATTTGTGATTGATAACCGATTCGGTAATACTGGATAAAGAAAGTTATGGTTTTACATTGCAGTTAAATAAATAATGTTGCAACATTATAAACACCAGCAAATTTTGATAAAAAAATTACAATGTTTATTCTTTATAATCCGAGATCACACAATGGACATGTATGTAGTTCATCTCTCTTCTTAAAAAAGACATTTTCAATTTCTTAAAAAAGACAATTTAAATGTAAATAATTGTATCGTGCTAATTGATATTGTGCAATTTTCAATATCACCAATACTCTTGATACAAGTTAAGTTACAAAAGACTAGAATATAATGTTACACACATCTCATTAATGTTTTGTAATAGACTTATGCTACTTCTTTAATTTAATTCGTTAGTATTAAATAATATTTTATTAGATAGTTACTATAGAAGATATAAAAGATGTAGCAATTACACAGAATGATAATATACGTAAGAAAATGTCAAATATCCTTTAGAAACATCGCTGACTTGTTGCGACATAAGTAATTATACATGTTCGATAGTTTAAGCATTAATATAATAATAATTCATTCATAATTAAATTTAACAACTTTAGTCTCTACGAATAGTTGCGTGTTTCATATAACATTTTCGTTCCTCTGTTTCTCTACATATGTATGTGAAACGCAGAATAAGAGATAAAGATTATTTTTCCAACTTCATAATGCATAAATGCACTTTTCATAAAATGAATCAATATTATCTTATGTGTATGTGTATAAAGTATAATGAGCAATTATAAAAAAGTTTATTTTGATCGTTAAGAAACATTTGACGCGTGTGGATTTATAGATCCAAATAATTTTCATAAATCACTATTTGAAAATATCTCACAACGCGTTTATTAATAAAATTATTAAGCAAAGATGTACATCAGAATTTATATTGACTATATTCCTGTGAATCCATCTTTCTCTCTCATTAATAGACTAAATGATGAGATATTAGTGTCTGTTCTATTTTTGGATTTAATATTCCAAAGATAATTCTCTTAATATATATATATATATATATATATATATATATATATATATATATATATATATATATATTATCAGACATGTGACTTTTTGCTATCGCACGTGTATGATTTTGTAGATTATTTTCTTCAGGAAAAATGAGGGAACGGAGGAGGTAGAAAAAAATTGAAATAAAAATTAAAATTTCCCGCTTATTGATGTAGCCCTTATTTCGCAAGCCAATATGGCGAACGGAAGTAGACGTCACCCAGTGCCAATTGTCAGCCAACGGGGCTCTGTGTGGTCGGGCTGCTCTTTCTATGGGAGGAAAATCATTTCTTCTCCGTCCCCGTGGCCTCCGTACACTTTTCTCACAGTGGGTACGTCAAACACGCATTTGCTGACACGAGCTAACGGATTTACAATCGGATCGTTCTTTCAATGTCCCGTATAAGCGATTGATTTTACGCCTCCGCGTGTCGAAAGTCTTTGCGCGATATGTGTTTGTATCAGTGAGCGAAAGAGAGATCCGGTGAGTCGTCGTCTTCGATTTATAAATATCGTTCATCAATATTATGTGACAAAGGAAAATTGAAGATTTTCGCAAATCGCACGCATTGTAATCTCGTTTCAGCTCTTATTGCACTTTTCTCGCGTGTAAGATTAAAATAAACATATAATTAGAGACAGAGAGAGAGAGAGAGAGAGAGAGAGAGAGAGAGAGGGAGAGAGAGAGAGAGAGAGAAGACTAAGGCTCAAAGGTAGGTGCAGCTGAAAAGAGAATGAATCGCAAGAACATGAACGTATGCGATGCATTGCATTGACGACGACCCACTGGTTTATCGTTGCATTCCCTTCACCCTTTTATAACATAATAGCCAAGGATACGTGGACGAATTTTAAAAGAATCGGTTGCATCGCGCGCGCGCGCGATCACGTTGGCAGAAGGTGATCTCGTTAACTTGTCTTCTTACTATTGTTGCAGAGTCATTCATTAGTTAACACACATACATATACACGCAACACGGTGTAGACGTCATATAATCGCAGCTACAAATATGTTTATTTGGGATTGGTTTGCCGGAGTGCTAAATTATCTGGGTGAGTAGAATCTTCTCCCGCATCAATCTGTTCATTCATGTGTAACTGATGGAAGAATTGTATTAAAGATCTCAAGAGAATTTAATTACACAGAGTACTTCAAAGTTAAACGATCAAATTTCACCAGTAAAACAGCTTTGCCTTTGAAACACCCTGTATATGATATTTTAATCCTATCGCTGTAATAGTACAAAGTATGAAGATGATGTATATGCATGTTTATTGAAAGAACTCTATTATAGGAATGATTATCCGATTGGAATAATCTTAAACTAATTTCTTTAATTAAAAAGAGAATTATAAAAAAAAAGCTCATCATTTATCATTTAAGAGATAATAATATTTGTGTTATGATATATGTTATATATATGTTTGTTATCTGACAAAGTATTGCTTATTATTCTTGTTTTACCCAATGACATCTTTTTATTGTCATAAATTTCCTATAGAAACTGTTTCCTTGTAAGTTTGTTGATGATTTTAATCTGCATGATTGTCTCCTGTCGTTTTCAGGACTATGGAAGAAGAGCGGCAAACTTCTCTTCCTAGGTTTGGATAACGCGGGCAAAACTACACTGCTTCATATGCTCAAGGATGATCGTTTAGCTCAACATGTACCCACGTTACATCCAAGTAACTAATTTTATACTAATTTATCTCTTTCCCCTGTGTTCTATTTATACTGTACTACCAATTCCTAAAAAATGCATATTTTTATGAATGACCTTCTCTAATCCACTCACTATTTTATAATGGAAATATGTAATTTGTATTGTAATTTCTTTATCTATATAATGAAGTACTATCCATATAATGAAGTCTCACATATATTTCTTCTGTTTCGAAATACAAAATATAGATTATATATTCCTGTTGTATTAGTTAATAAATTGTGAAATTTAAACTTCTTTTATTATTATTATTATTATTTTTTTTTTTTCCGAGTTATCATTAGTCCTTTTTATGTTCTAGCATCGGAAGAATTGTCTATTGGAAATATGAGATTCACAACTTTTGATCTGGGGGGCCATACTCAAGGTATACATGCAAAATATGCTCTTAATTAAATGTTGCTTTTTACAATTGTAGTTGTTTATACCTGTGCAAATTGAATGTCCCCAGCACGTCGTGTATGGAAGGATTACTTTCCGGCTGTTGACGCGATAGTATTCCTCGTCGATGCGAGTGACAGATCAAGATTACCAGAATCAAAAGCCGAGCTAGATGCATTATTAACTGACGAACAACTCAGCGCGTGTCCGGTTCTTGTATTAGGCAATAAAATTGATAAACCATCTGCGGCTTCGGAGGACGAACTTAGAAATTTCTTCAATCTGTATGGGCAAACAACAGGAAAGGTATAATTATATAAATTAGTATGATGATGCTTCCATTGTGAAGCTATGTTAAGTAGTAGAAGAAACGCGCTAAGATTATTGTATTCTAAAGTTTTTATAATAATTTTTTGCTTTTAGGGTAAAGTCGCTCGTAATGAGATACCCGGCCGTCCACTGGAACTATTTATGTGCTCAGTTCTGAAGCGACAGGGATACGGAGAAGGCTTCCGTTGGCTCGCACAGTATATCGATTGAACGTATCTATTATTGTATACATGACAGACAGATTCTTGACAGTTTCATCATACATTACTTTCCTCTGATAACGATGTTGATACCGGAATTGTAATATTTTTCACATGAATTCAACAGCATAGGAGAGGAATACTGTTTCATCGATCTCAAAAAAGATGGAGAATCCAAGCAGTAAACGAGAAATTCGAGATTTTCCACAAACAGAGATGAATATTCTCGAAAACATTGTATACGCGGATGATAGGACTTTGATTTTCTTTATTTAACATTGACATGCGAACAACTCTTGGGGAAATTGTCATTTCTTTTTCTGTATATTTCGAATTTCAATACAAACTTCATGAAATCCTATCCTTTTTCGAGTCACACTAGACGAATATCATTAATACGTGCTGAAAAGTGAAATAAAAACATTTTGATAAATAAAACTAATAAATTATTTAAGAATTCCAAATGTTTTTTTTGTAGATTTTTTTATTTTTGGTTAGCGATATTATATTTAACGGTGAATAGTTATCTTGTATGTTTTATGGTTTCCGGAAAATTGAAAAAATGTAATACGTACTTTATAAAAGTCAAGTTGATTTGTCGATATTCCTATTTTGTTTTTTGTATGAATAATTTATGAAATTAATAGTATATCATTGAATGTGTGACACTATTGAATGGTATTTTATATTTAAAATTGCTGGCATTTACCTATATATTTGATTTTTATTTCTATAGTCTTGTATTTGTATTGTGCCAATATTTTGTACGTTTTTTGAAATCTATTATTCAGAAAATGTAGAATACAAATGATCAGTTTTTTTTCGCAATAGTTACAAAAATTCATTAAAATAATTGAAATTGTTAAATTATTTAATTAGTTTTTTTTTTAGATAGAAAATGAAATTGTATATATCTCAATTATAACCGAGACATATTAGTTAAAAAATCATTATAAATTATATAAATTATGTGCTACATGTTGCAGAATAATTTTCACAGTTATATATTGTTTGTAAATTAATTTATTGCTGAAAGCTAAAATTTCACATAAATATGTAAATAGTGGGTTAATCAAATTTTGTTAATTTGATTGGTGAATTTAATTTGTATAGATAAATCCGAACGAGTTGCTTCCAAAATAAAAATTAAAATTAAAAATATGAGAATATTAATTTTTTTATGTGTGATAGTACTTAGTTGTAAGTACTTATAATGTTTCTTTCATTATTTTACATAAATAAAATATATTGTTTTATATTTTACATAGTTGTATATTATATCATTTGTTTAAAAAATAATCTCTGATAAATTTATTTATACAATATATTCCATATCTATTATGAAAAATATGGTAAATTGAATACCTGAAGAGAGAGTGAAGATAACATCAATAACTTTAATATAAATCTCATGATCTGTACAAAATTAAAATATAAAAAATTCTCTACTTATTCTTGTTATAACAATATCCACAATAAATTTTTATTTCACAGTTTGCTAACGCGCAATTTTAATTCTCTTTCTGCAGGAAGTGTTGCAAAACGTTTATTTATATATTCATCAGTAACATCGGCCAAGGACGGCGGTTTCCATACCGGCTTTTGATCTTTGTCGATTAGGAGAGCTCTGACACCTAAAATGAGATATCAATCCAATAACAAGGAGGAAGTTTGCTGAATGCAAATTAAACTATTAAATTACCTTCATAGAAATCGCTGTTTTTGCTCAGGGCAGTATACGCCAATCTATATTCGATCTCTAAACATTCTGCCAAAGATTTTCCATTTCCTTCATCAATTGCTTTCTTGCTAACTTTAAGAGAAGATGGAGACATCTTGAGTAGTGTTTCTACGTTCTTCTGCGCCCATTCTGAATTGTCTTTCTTTAGTCTTTGCAAAAAAATTACACAATTATAAATTAAAAAATATCAATTTGTAAATATTTATGTTTTACCTCTCAATTATCTCTTCGACGGACGGAGCAGAGAAATAATTTTCTATCTGCGACATGTGTGGCGCCAAACTAAATTCATGATTTAATTTTGGTTGATATTTGTTTAAGATTTCCTCGATTGTATCGACAGTAGCGTTTTGCAACGCTAACAAGTCGTGTTTTAAATCCGCGAGTTTCTCCGACGGGACAAAATGCGTTGCGATCCCAGCGAGAAGTACGTCGATACCTTGATAAAATATGTATTTATATATACATGCGTATGTATGTTTTATACAATGTTTCAAATTTAATTAATCATCTACCTTTCAATCTATATCCTGTCAGTCCTAGATAGATACCCAATTTTCCTTTCAATCTAGACAAAAAATAACTTCCGCCGACATCAGGAAATAATCCTATCGCCGTTTCGGGCATAGCAAAGAGTGTTTTCTCTGTGGCGACTCTATATTTGCCATGTACAGACAGTCCAACGCCACCTCCCATGGTTATCCCATTAATTATAGCTATATAAGGTTTATTGTATGTTCCAATTAAATGATTTAAGCTACAAGAAAAAAAATCTTATAATTTATTTATAAATATATAAAAGACACTGATTTGTGTTTAAACAGATACTTTTTTATGACTTACGTATATTCCTTTTTGAAAAATTCTGCGCCCAGAATTTCCCCATTTGGTTCATTCAATGCCAAAATGAGTGATTTGACATCGCCACCTGCGCAAAACGCTTTTTCACCTGCACCCTCTATTATTACCAATTTCTTCGAAGATTGCCATTCTTTAAGAATGAGATAAATCTTTTGGACCATGGACAAATTTAAGGCATTCAGTGCCTTAGGCCGATTTAAAACTATTACGCCGCTATCTCCGACCTATTTATATATATATAATTAATAATTTTAACTAATTCTAATAAATTAATAAAGAGAATTCTCAACAAGAATTAAAAATTTTAAAACAGGACAATGCGCAAACATACATCTTTTAAAAGGACCTCATCGCCCATGTTTGTTTGTATGTTGGCTGCTTCTTTTCTGTCTTTAGAAGATGCTAAAATTATATAGAAATAATTTATGTGTTTGAGGAAATAACAGTACAAGTACAATACATCCAAGATCTACAAAATTCTTTTAATTTTTGTAATATTATAGTGCAAATTTATATGCTAGAATTAAAAATTAAATAAAGAAAATGTTACTATAATAAGCAAAAATTGTTAATACTTTTATAATATGCATTAATATATCATTGGTATATTTGTATGGGAAAGAAATAAAATTATTTTTAGTCATTGCACTTTCTGTCTCGAGCATGAAAGGTAAATTTTCCTCACTTGTGACAGAACATGTCGATAGCCATCTGACAGCAGTACGTGTAAATGTTGCACTGCCAATTAAATAATGTAATCTTCCTGAGATGTTCTGTATCTAGATAAAGAAATGATTATATTTATTTTAATTATTGTAATTATTGTAATTATAATATTTATTATATAACTGATGCAAATTTAGTTCATATATGTTTACATAAGTCGAAATTACCATTTTTTTTTTGTGATAAAATAATAATAATCAATGCAACAAAGTATGACTTTTTTTGTCGATTTAGATAAGCTGACGTAAACGTTCTCTAATCATATGAGAATACATACATACATATAAAATATTCATATGTACAGGGTGTCCTAAAATCATCGAATATTCTTTCGAAACATATTTTTCATAATTATTTTCAAATCTCGAAAAGAAAAGATGCTATATTATCGTTTATTCTCTTATTCTTAACATTACAACTTTTATTGTATAACTAAATTCAAAATTAGAATTCTCATTTGAAATTGATTGAAGATATTATAACGATATATTTATCGAAGATTACGATATTATCTATTTTTTCTTGACTGAAGAAATTAGATCAAAAAATACCATTTGTTAATTGCCCGAAAATTATATATATACCAATTCCAGAAAAAAAAAATCTGTTTTAAATCAATAAATCTATGAAATATATAAGAATATTCGATGATATCGAGACATCCGTTATAATTCGCAAAGATTATCACGCGATATCCTTTTGCAATATATATGTACATACGCTAATACAATCATTTACTCGTTCATAATTTCGAAAAATAAGAATTTCAAATTATGTAAGAGAGAGAGAGAGAAAGAGATTAATTTCTATGTATCTCTTTTATAAAATAACATTGTCAAAAAATATCAATCAACTATCAACTTAAGCTGCTGCGCGAGATACCACTGCCACAGTATACACAATAGCCATGAGTAGCCACTGTGTAGTCGCTGTTCTCTTAAATACCGAACAACCATAATGCACGAATATCCAGAAATGACACCAGATGGCCCACGTTCTAATTACTCACGAAACTTGGGAATTTATAATAATAAAGAGGCTTTGTCTATAACTCGTATCGGACTATATAAGGAACGTTCTATCAATTAACTATGATCGGCTGCATTAGTTTTTAACTGTACTATATAACTATTGAATGTACCAGGTATATAAATATGAAACCGGAATTTGCCCATAGTTGGCCCTAGCTGTCAATGTAGTTACCGTCAAACCGCGTCATTGGCGCCATTTTCTTGTTTTGACATCTGATAAAGATTTTCAACTCACAACAATACAAGTTTCATACAACAGCATAGTTTTTAATAGCGTTGAACATGTGGAATTTTGTGCCTGGAAACTACGATTTGCGGACAGCATTGATTTTCTGTTACCATTTGAAGAAAACTGCTGCAGAATCGCATCGAATGCTTGTCGAAGCTTACGGTGAGCATGCTCTTAGTAAATCACTGTGCTTTGAGTGGTTTAAAAAATTCAAAAGTGGCGATTTTGATGTGAGAAACGAAGAACGTGGAAGACCACCGATAAAGTTTGAAGACAGCTAAAACCTGGCGAAACCGTTAATACTGAACGCTACCGACAACAAATGATCGCTTTGAATCAAGCTTTGCGTGAAAAACGACCAGAATATCAAAAAAGGCAACGCAAAGTGATTTTGCTTCATGATAATGCACCATCACATACACAGCAAAACCGGTCAAGGAAACGATTGAGGCGTTTAGTTGGGAAATACTTTCTCATGCGGCTTACTCACCAGACTTGGCTCCATCCGATTACTACTTATTTGCATCGATGGGACACGCACTTGCTGAGCAGCGCTTCACTTCTTACGAAAATGTACGAAAATGGCTCGATGACTGGTTTGCCTCAAAGGAGCAACAGTTTTTTTGGCGTGGCATCCACAAATTGTCAGAGAGATGGGAAAAATGTATAGCTAGCAATGGGCAATACTGCGAATAAAATATTTTTTATCATTTTCATACAATAAACGTGTATTTTCTATACAAAAATTCCGGTTTCATATTTATATACCTAGTATTTGATTGATAAATTGGAGTAAAGATTTTTTCATCCTGTGATCAGTCAACCAAACTTTGAATTATCGCGCGCGTGAAATAATTCGAATTTTATCAACTGCTCTAATCAATTTCGCACAACTTACTATTATTATATTTATATTGTTAAAATGATTAAATTATCTGTATTCAAAACTTAAATAATAAGATTAAAATTATAATTACGTAATAACGTTAGTTACAATTGTTTTTCAACTGGAGATAAGTTAATTAAAACTTACACTTGACAATACAAATCGATAAATCGAATCGCATATTTATATTAACATCTCATTCAAAATTCCTCATAAATATTCCGCTTTTACGTTTATATTCGATACTTAATTTATAAAGATATATATGAGCAAAATATTCGATAGTTATTATTTATTCTTCACATATTGTAATAATCAAGAATTAAGAGGATTAAAACTCAATATCAAAAATTAATTTAAAAAAAATCAGAAATATACATTCCTTGAGAAAGATCATTTCCTTGTGTAATACATATAGTGGAGAAATAGACTGCACGTTAATTTTGCGATTATTTAGGAAATTATATTCCCGTAAATTTTTACGCAAATATGAATTTTCGTCAATGAAAATTTGTTACCCTATGTTTCAATTAATCTTCAAGGTTCCCGTTGCGCACGATTTCTGCATATCTTGATTCATTTTTATTGCTTCGTAAAAAAATACCCGAAACATGGCCAATAAAAACTTTTCGATAAAATTTGATTCTAAATTAATGCAAACGAAACGTATAATACAATACGTGCTGCATAATAAGACGATATGTATTGTAATAATATCAAGGGCAAGATTATTATGAATTGATATTTGCCGCACTATTTCATTTTTATTGCCGGATAATGCCAGGAATAAAAAGCAAAGAGAAGAAATATGTACGCGGTAGCGATATTTATTGATCATTTGTCACTTTATTCACCGGTATTGTAAAACACGTTTTCAACAAATTTCTTGCACTCGCTAAACAGTTTACACAGCTATTAATAATATTGCGAGTGTCAATATTTTTGTAAAACTTACATATATATAAAAGAATTTAGCTCTCAATATTGCAAAATCCATTAATTGATACGGGGTTCTTCTCAGTATCCAGTAATATCTTCTTTCGTATCGTAATGAGAACCGTCGCTGCGATACTTATAATTTTTCTCGTACGATGCGTGTATTTACAGCCTATGTATGAATCGGGCGTTAAGGAGGATATAGGAGAATTTTTTAACTCGTCCTGTATCTTTGGCCCTAAATCCGTGTCGATGGTTTTATACAACAGGTAAAGCGCAAATAAATTTGCCATTAATTCATTTCTCGCGCGCTGATTATATTCACATCTCTTTCAGAGATAATCCTGAGGGCAAAGATATTGGGGAAAAAGAAAGCTGCAAGTATATTGATCCTTCGAGACCGATTGTCTTTTTGGTTCATGGTTTTATCAGCTCTGCAAATAATACTAATAATTATGATTTGGCCTCGCAGTTGGTAAAGGTAAATATTTGCTACCTGATACATATATATATATATATATATATGAAAAATTGGTATCAACATGCAATATATCAATAAACATATTTGTTGATGCACAAACAACATGTATAATTCTTTAGACATTTTGTATATATCATATATATGTATATATTGTATATATAATTGTGTATATATCATTATGTCCCATATAAAAAGTATTGTAAAAATATAAAAATCAATAAAAGTTTAATAAATTTTTTTGTTTTTATAGAAAAATTATACAGTATTTTCATTGGATTGGTCTGATGCAGCATGCACAAATGGAATATCCATAATAAGATTGCTGGAATATCCTTCAGCAGTAAAGAACACTCGTGAAATAGGAGAGCTTATGGCGAAGTATACTTATTTTACATATGTTATGTTAAAAAAAAATTGAGATATAATAAATATAAAATTATAAATGGAGTCATATATTAAATGATACACTCCAATATTATCACAATATATACATAATAATGATAACTAATATATAATGCTAGATAAACATAGTATTCAATAATAAAATTACTGGTATATAAAATGAAGACGCAATGCACAAACAACTTGGCACGATGTCCTCGATTCGTATGTTTATATAAATTTTCTTTTTCAGATACGTTATAACACTGATAACGGATTGCAAAATTCCACTGGGTAACATAACGTTTGTCGGTCACAGTCTCGGGGCGCATGTATGTGGCTTCGCTGCAAAAGACATTTATAAATCGGGTTACGGCAAAATGCCGCTTATCATCGGCGAGGATCCCGCGGCGCCACTGTTCGCGCGGAATAAGTGCGAGAATAGGCTCTGCAAGACGGATGCCATACATGTAATAACTCTTCACACATCGATTCTCGGAATGTCAGACATAGGTGAAATCAATTTGGAGTTTAACGGTGGAATGGAACAACCAAACTGTGGTGAGATTAATTATTATATTTAATTAATGCATTCAAAGACGTTGAATATTACGAGAATGACAGAAAGTGAAAGACACTGGAAATGTTGCAAATAAAATTCATGTTTTAGATTTGAATCTTTCATGTTCACATAGCAGATCCATCGTCTATCTGGCCGATATATTCGATAATTGTGTATATCCTGGTGATAAAATAAGTTCATCGTAAGTATGTTTTTTTAATAATCAATTAGCATATTTAATTGGGTCTAATTTTCACGAGAATTCTTCTTCGAATAAAAAAAATATTATTGTATTACATTTGTATATAAGAGACGGAAAAATAGGAGATTACATTACCTGATCTTTCTTTTTTTTTTTTCAGATTTTTGGGAACATTCGAAAGGTATAAATAGCTCCATTGCTCAAAATCATTTATTTATAAATTCTATTTTTTGACTAGTGTTTTTCTTATCTTTTTTGCAGGCCATCTTATCCTGGTCCTAATACAACTAACTGCGTTGTCATAAATGACGATATTTTCAATATCAAGCCAAACGACAAACTCAGGGACGGAAATTACTACATATTCGTCCAGGCGGATTCTCCTTATTGCACACGAAAATCTTTTAGTTGCAAATCACTGATTGAATAGCAGCCACTAACTGACCTTGAAACTTTTATTTTATTGTATTAGAAACAAAGTTTCATATAAATGACACAGCATATAAAAATCCTTTTTTCTTGATATCCTCGAACTCTGTTATTGACGGAAGAGAATTGGTAGTTGCATCGTCCAATGTTGAATAGATGCGTACTGTCTCTACGTGTGGAACACAAACTTTTTTATAAACTTTTTCTTTTATAAAAGAACTGTCAAAAAATCACACATCGATCAACTGTCAAAGCTTCTGTGCGAGACAACGTCGCCATAATATATACAGTAATCAAGGGGTCTGTTCTTTGCAGCTGAACTGGCTGCACTGGTTCAGAGTTTATCTTTTTCTGTCCCCATTGGAAGGAAAAGGATGGGCTCTGAACTGGTGCAGCCAGTTCAGCTGTAAAGAACAGACCTATGAGCGAGGCCGATATTAAATATCTTGAATCGTACCTTGACTAGATAAGCAATCATTGGCTATTATCTAGAGGATTTTTAGAATTTTGAAGAATTTTGTTGAAATCTCTAAAAAAGCTCTACGAATGCAATTAACAAAATCAGTACGAAAAATCGTACTGTGTGCCACAGGCTTTAATGGCACCTTAATCTGGCGAACTAATACATTCTGCGCATGCGTTGATTTGCCGCGACGTGTTCAGTGTGAATAACAAAAAAAAACGCCATTTCTTATGCGGCGTTTACAATAGAGATTTTAAGCCCTAAGCCTTAAGAAATTGACCAATCACAGTCGAGTATTCTTTTTTATACTTGATTGTGATTGGTCAATTTCTTAAGGCTTAGGTCTTAAAATCTCTACTGTAGACACCGTCGTATCGCATCGTGATGCGCTCAGTGGGAACGAACCCTAAGCCTCTATCTAAGCTTTGTGCTCTATGATCCAAGTTTGTCACTCCGACCGTTCCGCTGGTTCTATCGATTCGTCGTTCACCGTTCCCTGTTTATTGTTTATGTGACGTGGTGATAGCCGTGGTCCGTGGTAAATCTCGGTGCCAATGGTGGACATATTTATATGTAATCTGTGGTAGTAGATACAGAGTGCCGGTTGTGTTCGAATCAACGAAACTGGAAATTTATCTCTTCAATTCACTGTAGATCTACGTAAACTCTCGCTATGTTGCAGTCGATATTCGATGATGTGCGACGTATGAATAAGCGCCAGGTAAACTTTTCCCTTCAACGACGATCGTTAAGGTATCAGAGATCGCATATGGTGGCTATATATCAGTGTTCTTTGATTTTTAGTTCCTGTATCAAGTACTGAGCTTTGGCATGATAGTCTCGTCGGCTCTGATGATATGGAAGGGTCTGATGGTCATCACTGGTAGTGAAAGCCCTATCGTGGTGGTATTGAGGTATAAGAATAGACCTAAATCTAACCTACTTTCTCTCCCCATTATTTATGTATCTGAATAATTTTTGAAACAATTAATTATTCTTTATCGTTAAGAGTTTGCTAATTTGTAACTGGTACTATCTATTTCCACTGATAATACAGGATGTTCCTGAGTTGATTATCTATTTTACAAAAATGATAGTCATTGATTTCAAGGTGATCCATTGCTTCGCAGAATACGCATTCAAGTATTGCAGGTGTTACTTAAATCACTTTGGATAATATGATTTTGAAGATCAGTTACATCTCTATTTCTTCTTTACAGTATACTTTAAGTTTAGTGAAACCACAGGCAAAAAATTTAATGATGTTAAATCAGGCGAATGTGCTGTCCTTGCCCGACATAAAGCAAACTTGAACTTTTATAAATACATGAATTTATATAATAGTGGATATACCATTATGCCAATATATAACAATTTTTTTAAATATCTCATTTTATCAGAATATAATTAGATAATCATTTTAGAAACACTCTGTAAAATACATTTGTTTTACCATATAGAAAAGTGTTTACAGATATATAGAAATATAGTAGCAGAAAGCTTGATAACAGCAAACATTATATTGCTTATTATATGGAAATAATTCAATAAACTTGCAAAGAGAACATCCATATAGAATAAAATCAATAATGCTTGATAAATTTATATTGATCCATTTGTACTAATTCTGACAGTGGCAGCATGGAGCCTGCGTTTCATAGAGGTGATTTGCTCTTCCTCACTAATTATCAGGATGAACCAGTGAGAGTGGGCGAGATCGTTGTTTTCAAAGTCGAGGGCAGGGATATACCTATTGTACACAGAGTACTTAAACTTCATGAAAAGTAAGTATTCATGCCATTTATGAAATACAAATATGTTAATAATATAAGATAAATAAAAAAGACATCAAATTTCCAGGGGTGACCAAAATAATACGGTCAAGTTTCTCACGAAAGGTGATAACAATTCTGTGGATGACCGAGGTTTGTACGCGCCTGGTCAGCTGTGGCTGACGCATAAGGATGTGGTCGGCCGGGCTAGAGGCTTTTTACCATATGTTGGGATGGTCACTATATACATGAATGAATATCCTAAGTTTAAGTATGCAGTATTAGCATGTCTTGGACTGTATGTTTTGGTACATAGAGAATAAATTATGCTCTCAATAAGTTGAAACGTTATGTTGTGGCAAATTGCGAATGTCCAAGAAAATACTTGGATTGATTGTTATATGTATGTATGTGTGTGTATATATATATGTGTGTATATATATATATGTGTGTATACATATATATATACGCAAGAGCTATGTACAATAAGAATATTCATACATACATTATTGAACTTAATTACGGAAATTCAAGTTTAAATGCATTTCACTGTACATATATTTGCGTCAACAATCCGAAAATGAATTTGATAACGTTGCTCGAATAATCGTAAATAGATTTTGCTCGCACTTCTTGATTTTCATATCCAGATGAGATTTGTTTATGTGAACGATCGATTCAAGATATATCATGTTTGAATCTGTTTGTAATCACATTATGTAGTTCCAATTTAAAAAGCTATGTATGATATATATACATATTCTGTCTTTATAATAAAATTGTAGTATAATTAACAAAAAGTATTAGTCACATAAATACACATCCGATGCGAGGTTGACCATTAACCGCACTCGAAATTGTTATACAAATTGTATATACATACGTGAAATACGGGATGACATTTATTCTGTTTACCAAGCATCAATTAGTAAATACTCTGCAAATGGGAAGCAAACAATTTCGAGTTTTGCATTCAAATGTAAAAAAAATATGCAACTTGATTTATTTTTCTTTTACTAATCCTAATTAGCGATATGAAAGTGATTATTTCGAGAACGATTACTATTAATACTAACTGTGAAATCCAATGTCTAGATCACTGCGGATTATCTACACAAAAAATCCTTATTTTTATGCTGCTCATAATTTGGACCACAAATCCGAATTTTTGAGATAATTCGAAACCCAATTGCATTTTGTTTGTGTGTGACAGAAATGTTTATAAGTATTTTCTAAAATCTTTTAGAAATCTTTTAAAAGAGTCGCCTTTTTGGATATTTCTGTATTTCTCATAATAATATAATATGGTAATTATACATCACAATTCATAAAAGTGACACTAGTCGTCATTGTTCAGCATGTTTATAACATGATTGTATAACGTTTATACAGACATAACAGTTTAGATAAACTTGTTAATTTTTCTCCCTTAATTCTATTTGAAAAAAAAACGGCATATTATATTATATAAATATAAAATCTTTAATGTGAAACGGATAAATTTATTATAATTTTATTACAAGGGGAAATTTTTTTGTTATGAAGGAAAAGAGAAAAGCATTGTGAGAACTAAAGATAGATAATATTCTAAATATCCCAACATGCGCGTCTTTGTGAGAGTATGTCGATTGTTTTTAACAAGGCACATTGTATTGTAATTATTTTTGTCTCATATGAAATAAATTTGTAATATTTGAATCTCTGATATAATATATATTACTAAGGCCTTTTTATTTTCTACTATTTGATTTTTATATTATATTTTACTTTTATATATTACTTTCTCTAGATTTATTGATATAATCTTTTTTTATTGTTTTGGGGTATAAAATTCACTCTTGATGTTTGTATAAATCTTTCAGTTACATCCTATATATACAGGATGTATCATTTTAAGTGATGCAGCTGAATATCTCTTAAAGTAAAAGAGATTGGAAAAAATGTTTTAGACAAAAGTTGCATGATTTCGAGTGGGTCACACGATAAGAATATGGATTTGACCTTGTGTGATCTTTTCAAAGTGAGGTCAATGTGATCAATGTTTTCTTAAATGGAATCCCCAATTTTTTATTGCATATTCTTGTAGCTTATCTCGAGAGTTTTTCAAAACATTATAATAAAGTATCTTTCATTAAGTATTTTTTGAGTTATTTTATATCTTATAATCTAACATATTTTGATATAAAAAATAAAATATCATAAAAAGTAAAATATTTAATTTTCGATAATCTTACCGTAATACTTTTATGTACAGAATAATGAGACAAATCAATTAGTGTAAAAAAAAACAAATAATTGTTTAAAAAAATACATTGTAAATAATTACATACTTTTTCTTAAAAACAATTATTTTTTTCATACTAATTGATTTGTTTCATTATTCTGTACATAAAAGTATTACGGTGAGATTATCGAAAACTAAATATTTTACGAGATATTTTATCTTTTATATTAAAATATGTCAGATTATAAGATATAAAATAACTCAAAAAGTACTTAATACAAAAATACTTTATTATAGTGTTTTGAAAAGCTCTCGAGATAAACTACAAAAATATGCAATGAAAAATGGGGGTTTCCATTTAAGAAAACATCGATTACATTAATCTCATCTTGAAAAGATCACTTAAGGTCAAGTCCATATTTTTATCAAGCGGCTCCTTCGAAATCATGCAACTTTTGTCTGACAATGAAACATTTTTTTAAATCTCTTTTATTTTAAGAGATATTCAGCTGAATTACTTAAAATGATATACCCTATGTATATATATTCTTATATATATTTTTATCGATTCGAATATAGGGACAAAGATAGAAATCAACGTACTTCTAAACGTATCCATAATTCTTTGGGAGTGGTGACTAGCCCAGGTAGCTTGTCCTCCAGACTCGATGGCTCACCTTCAATGAAAAAGAAATTAAAATTTTGTATTAAGAGGGCTATCGATTCGAACATATTATATCTGGCAAAAGTTTCCCCCGCGCATAATCGACGACCTGTAAAGACAGAAAATATTTAATTATTCCTTTACATTAATATTTTATTATCATTATAAATTTAAACTAATATACACTCTCTTTATATATATATATATATATACACAATATATATAAAACTCTACCAAATTTTTTTCTAGATATATACATTTACATATCATCCTATATCGACTCACCGAAACCGAAGGGTAACGTCAAATCTTTACTTAATTGACCATCTTCCTTTAAAAATCTTTCTGGTCTGAAATTCTCGGGGTCACCCCACATATCAGGATCATTATGCATTGCTGCCAAGTTGGTGATAACCGGCGTGTTTGCCGGTATTTCATAGCCTCCTAACGTAGTTTTTTTCATGGCTTTATGAATTATGCCGAGCGGGGCAAGTGTCTCAATTCTCATAGATTCACGGATTGTTGCTTCCGTATAGGGCAGACTGAAACAAAAAAAGAATATCTTCAAATATCTGCATTTCTGCATGCAGCTCAATCAGAATTGAAACCTTGCTATATAAAATCTCTAAATGCCAATAATACTTTTTTTATCACATTGAATCCATGACATATATGAATTCAATGGCGATAAATTGTTAATAAATTAAAAAATTAATTTAATATATTTGATAAGAGATCAGATATAATTATTAATATATAGTGTGCTCGAGAATTAAGGGTCGGCAAGAGTGATGGCTTCTGCACATAGGACGCGGGGACGCTTGCCACGTGACAAAAGGCGACGCGGTAGCCAATTAATTTTTCGCTCTAATGCTACAGTTAATAGCTGGCACCTTATAGCGTTTTCGAATGAACAAGTTAATAGTTGATCCAATCTGGATCAATTAATCACTATATATTTTACTATAAATTCAAATCTTTTATTACAGAAACGGTACAATGACATCATTAATCGCTCTCAGAGTAGTTAAACCTGCTATTCGAAAATGCCAATGGATGCAGAGGTGATCGATTGTGTATCTTTGAAACAAAGTGAAAATTACAAAAGTGAACAGATTTATTAGATTTCGACAAATGAAGTCGTAGATACTCATCTATTTACTCATTTTCGTAATTTTCATATCGTGTGTTTTAAGATACACTATCAACCCCCTAGGCATGAAGTTTAAATGCGTATAATAGCATTAACTCACTTTATTCTGTCCTCCCATGTGACTAATCGTCCGGTCCCAACGACATTGTCTATCTCATTCTGGACTTTCTTCATAACTCTGGGATTATGCATCAAGTACTTAATAGCGTGGGTAATGGCGCTTGGTAACGCGGAGAAAGCGGGCAACATCATATCGACTAGCAAAATGATCAATTGCTCTTCCGTAAAATAATGCGACTTGTCATTTTCATTTAACTTTTTCAGATAATTATCAACGAATCCCCGATCGACGTTCTCGCTGAGAGTAGCTTTTTGACGCTCCAAACCTTTCTACGAAATCGTAGTATAAAACGTATATAAAATCATCTGATCGTATCTTTCTAAACAATAAGGAGATTTTTCTATTTATTTTATACGCGATATATAAATTTTATACCTAGCAATTTTAGTAAACTCGAAACAGCTTTAGTTTAGTAAAATGGTTAGATATAAGTTTTATATATCCCGTTAATATAAAATAATTTAATTTATATCTAAATAAAATATATGAGCCAATCGTATGCACACATAAGTATGCTGTCCCTTTTTAGTTTAGTATAAAAAAATTCTGAGAAAGTATAGAGTATTTAAACGTGAAATTTTGATAGCTTATGTAGCGATTCAAGCGCGCATTTAAATCAAACTAGATTTCGTGTCACACGTGATCGTATTCGTTCGATAAAAAACTCTACCTTGACAACATCTACCATCGCGTAATTTCCTTTTATATGATTTTTATAGCCAAACATATTGCCAAAGTATTTCAAGAACGGACGTTGAAAGAGCGCGCCACCGGTTGCATCGTTCGCTCTTAGCATCATTAAGGCCGAACGAGAGAGATGTCTCGGAATATCATGTTCGCTTCTATCAAATCTGTAACCGAACATCACATTCCATATGTTATTAGCTGACGGTGCGTATAAAACATCCGGGAAGAGCGCCAAGTTGCCTCTTATTATTTCCTGCGAAAATGAAATTTTCTTCATTACGAAAGAACGATATTCGCGTATTTATATGTCTTAGAACGGCCGTACCTTTTCTCCGTCATAAATCGGTCCGTTTTTCAGGATATCGATAAATAGAGTCATCTCGTTCATGATCTCGCTCTCGAGTTTCTCCTGACGTCGACCGAATCCAAAGTCGCGCATATGGCGAAGAGCAAATCTTCTCTGTTCTTGCCATTGTGGGCCTTCGATGAAAAATATACCTGTAAAATTTACAATATTTATCTTTCATCTCTCGCGCGTTTCTAAGAGAAGTCTATCTTATTCTTATTTTTTAATTATCTACCGTTATCTACCTGTCACATAAGCATTTAATGTATATGGTATATTCAAAGAAAAAAAAAAAAAGAAAATAAAAAATTCTCTCTATGCAAAAAATATCGCATTTATCAGGAAATAAACGAATGAATAAACAATTATGACTCGCATTACCTAGCTTCTTTTTGAAAGCTCGATCTTTTATAAAATCCGCCTCTGTAACTCGGCCATCGAACTCTTCCTTCGAAAGTATTTCCTTTATACTGGCATAATCATTCGCAATTACCAAAAAATAATCGCCCATATAGCAGCTGAAGATCTTTGATTTTAGCTTCTTTGCATAATATTCAATACTCAAATGTACATATTTGTAGTTTTTCCATAAAAACAACCAGTAAGCTCCTCCTATTGGAATCCTGATAAGACCTACATCATAGAACTCTCGTAAAAAAACGATCATTAGCCAACATCGAGATATGATGGCTTTTATTAAGCAAAATTCTATTTATATCAACAAAAATATTCGTTAAAGATAAATATAATATAAATATATAGTATGCATATATATGCATATATGTGTATATATATATATATACAGGATGTTTCTAAATAAGCATGAAAAATTTTAGGAGATTATTAATTTTATTAATTCTGAACACATTGGCGTAAAAAAAATTTTTTTCACGAAAACAAAACTTTCTGAAAAAGCAAAAAGTATTCAAATCCCAGATAGCACAAGGATGTCCTTAGGACATCCAGGGGGGATCCAGGACATACATATAGGATATCCTGAGGACATCGAATTTTAATCCTCGGATCTCCTATGAACGTCCTGAGGAAGAGTAAATGATAACCGAATATTAGTCTCTGGAGAATCCAAGGAGATCCTGCGGAAAATCCTAAGGATTTCTATAGGATATGTTAGGGATATTTTTCGTACGTTTCAAGGAGCAAATTCTGAAACTGAAATCTAAATTAAGATTGCGTTCTGTTATGTACTGCCAATACACTAAAAATCTAATACTAAAAATAGTTCACGTTCTTTGATATTTGAAGCTCTCATGCTGTACATGAATATTAGATTTGCATTCCGGCTGTGTAACATTTTCTAAACAATCCAATATCTGAATTCCCTATGTTGAAATTGCATCAGAAATTGTACAGATAGAAAATAATTATATTTTTAATTTTTTACCAGTTGCTCTTTGCAAGCTTTATATAAGTCTTACGACCAAATCTCAAATACGAGATCGTGCGTCTCATAGCGGTAAGGCCGGTTCTACAATAAGTCGTATGTCGTTAATCGTAAGGAGATTGATCAATCATAGTCCATAATTCCAAAAAAAATTGACTGTGGTTGGTCAATTTGCTTACGGCTAACGACATACGACTTATTGTAGAACCGGCCTAAACAAAAAAACAAACTAGTGGCTGAATATTATTTTTTGTAACGTTTTTGGAATGTTGCGTACAGTAACATTTCTCATGAAATATTAAATAAATAATAATTTTGGATATATGAAAATGTGCGCATCAAATTCAATTATTAATGTTAAATTAAATTAATGTTAACAATTATGTCTTCTGGAAATCCAAGGGAAATCCAATATAATAGATAGGGCACATATCCTACAAACTTCCAGTGGAGATTTATAGGACATTAATAATTATTATAATATTTAAGATTTCTAAATTATATTAAATATCCTATATAATTGAAAATAATCATGTTCACATATTAAATTTTCATAAAATATATTTATAATAATATCTTGAAACATTCTATAAATGTCCTGAATCGTCCTGGACATATTCAGGATGATCCTGAGGATGTTTTGTGCTGTCTGGGATATATGCAGATTTAATATCAGTTTACCTGGGGGTGTATTGGGCGGTTTGTCGTAAGCGAATCTGTATAACTTGTATACTACCAGTAACACAAGTACCACAATTAAGAGCGGAGACATAGTTGAATGAATAACAGATACTGACTGAAGATGAGAGTTCACTAGTCTTCCTTATATTTTTAAAAATATAGTTGATATAAAAACCGGACAACAGAGATTATGAGATGTGTAGGCTGCTATTGGCCTCAATTCAATATTTGTTTATGATTTTATATCACCTACTCAAAGCAGTATTTTTAAATATCAAAGATAATTATTATTGTTAAATGATGCGTAAAAAAACATGATTAAAAACAATAATATTTGTAATGTTTGATATTTGTATTTTACTTGACCTTTGATCTTGACTATATAGGGTGTCCCAGACCATCCGTATATCTCTTTTAAAATTAAAATAAATGGCTTTTATCAAAAATCGCAAATATTTTTTAAATAAATCGGGTATCGAATGATGATATTTTCAACTTTTGATTCCGACCGGAAATACACCATCCGGACCGGAAGTTGAATTTTTTGAGGGAAACATAGTACTTTTGGTAAAACTTAAGATTAAGGGCGATCTCACCGATTTCAATGACCTTGATATATGTTGTCAAGGACATAATTATGAGTAACTTTTTCTTCTAATTTAATCGTCGCTCGTTGTTTGCTACAAAGTTATGAACAATTAAAGATAGTGACTGATGCTTGGGACATAAAACTGCATATATTTTCGCATAAATTATCAACTTTTACATCAAAAAACAAAAAAAAATAATAGAGAATCACAATGAACTAAGTAGGTTTATATATTTCAGTCAGTATTATTCAGGTATTTAATACATAGTTGCCAAAATATTGAAAAAGCTTCTATTCCTTCACAATAATTGCAACGATGTAAAATATGACATACGTTTATATGAACGTTTTTAGTTGTTTTGTGTCCCTTATTCGCCCCTAAAGTGCGTTCCACATGTTTATAAACATTCTGTATATAATAAATTGAGTTTTACACGAGAATAAATGATAAGAACACATATTTTTATTATTACTTATTGCAACGATCACACATAATCATATTTTTCTGAATGTCATCCAATATCCTAATGGTCTTTAAAAGAACATCCCATACAGCACGAAACATTACAATTACATTGCAGCAATGTTCCAATCTTGCATGTTGCAATGTAATATTGTTGAGACATTATTACAAAAACGCTACAAAAAATAGCTTTCGATAATCGCTAGTTCGTTCGTTTACCACTCTGCGGCGCGCATTGAATTATCTAGACTGCATTTAAATTTTAGTCTTCTTCTTCTTCTTCTTTTGTTAGATGGCTCCGGGCCTGACCACACTGGCCCACACGGCCAATAAATTTTAGTCATGATGATTATATAAAGCTTGCAAAGAGGGGCTAGTAAGATTAAAAATATGGAAAATATAATACTGTTTTTATCAGTTTAATTTGTCTGATACGATCCCAACACAGGAAATTCAGATATTGAACTGATTGTTCAGAAATCGGACAGATAAATGTCCGAAAAAATTAAAATTATCCGTTTATTGTCTATTGAAGATGTAAAATAGAATCTAATATTTATGTAAATAAAATTTTAACTTTTGAATAAAATTATCTAATAATTATCTATTTTTTAAACTTGTAAATTATTTATAAAATGGCGATGTTAATTAGATAACACAAAATTGTTTATTAGTTTCCATTTCTATATAAAACCAAGAATTTGATGATAATTTTTCAATATGCAAAATGTTTCAAATATAATAGGTAAACTTATTTGAGAATATATACATATAAAGACATCCAAAAGAGATTAGAAAAAACTCGTTGTAATTTTGCGTAAATTCACAATTTTTTTTCTTATTTCTCTTGGATGTCTTTATATATTCTCAAAGTTTATCTATTAAATTTGAAGCGGTTTGCATATTTGTAACAACGCATTTCAATATTACAAATACATTACAACGTGCATACTCAGAGAGAAATATGAAGTCGAATAGATGTATAGTCGTCGTCTAAGATAGGTCGACTTTTGCATCTAGATAGATATCATGGTGGCCTCGTTTAATAAACATCTCATTATCTGACGTTTTTTTGATGTCAAAAATAAGATAAATTACAATGTTAATACATGATAACATATTAATGTGTAATATACAGGGTGTATCTTAAAAAGTGAGAAGTATTGCAACGAGAGATTCAGGACACAAAAATAAGAGAAAAAAATTCATATAAACATATGTCCGATATGATCATGTTTTCCAGTTATAGTTTGTTTTATTTTTCAACAGAATTGAGATAATTACGGTTACAGGAAGTGCTCAAAATGATTACCTCTAACTTGAATACAGACTTCAACACGTCTTATCATAGATTGTCTGACTTTTTCAAAAATTCCGGGTATTGCTTGAATTTCTCGGCAATCATCTTCAACACGTTGACAAAGTATCTCGACCTTGTCAATGGGTGTTTTGTAAACAATTTTAGATGCTCCCATAAGTAATAATCGAGTGGATTCAGGCCTGGAGAGCGAGCTGGCCAGGCAATTATAGGCACGGACTATCCATCTATCAGCAAACCGATAACCAAGTGTATGCTATCTTAACTGTATTGGAAAAACAACAAGTTATAATTTAAAAATAAGGTCATATCGGACATATATTTATATGAATTTTTTCTCTTATTTTTGTGTCCTGAGAATCCCCCATTGCAAAATACTTCCTACTTTTAAGGATACACTCTGTATATAGATAAATCTAAATAATTTAATTCATAAAATTAAATTTTATTCATACGGAAGTTAACTTCTAATTTTACCTTACTCTCTAAATTTCTTAGAGCGAAAATGCACTCGAAAAATTGAGTGACTGGTCGAATCACTCGAGTTAGAGTGACTTTTCATTCATAGGAGTGAATTTTCCCACTTTTTATTGTAGAATGAAAAAATCACTCTGCAAAATGGAGTAAATATATATACTCTATTTTATAGAGTGAATATTGTCACTCTATGTATTATAGAGTGAATATTTTTATTCGTGAAGAGTGAGTGAAGCGCACGGCGTGAAGCATGCATGAGACCGCCATTAGCAAAAAAAGAAAAAACACTATCGTCTCGTTGTCTCTCGGCGGTATCATTTTTGTTGCGCATATACTTGGTACGAGACAAGAAAAAAGGAGACTTAGCCGTCTTTCACACTGAGATAATATGCTATGTGCTATATGGCAGTTTCGATTATTTGAAGTAATGACACTGCTTTTCATTTCAACTTATCGAAGCTTCACGTTGCACGTAGCATACTATCTCAGTGCGAAAACCGATTTAGAATTAAGATTTATACTTCCTAAGAGTGAATCTGTTCAGTCGTAACAATTGAATGAAAAATTCTCTTGACAAAACAGTGATGGCTCCATTCTCTGATCGAGTGAATTATTCACTTAAAAACGAGGAACACATTCATTTTACTTCAGAGTTAAACAGAGTTCACTTTTGTGAGAAGTGAATTTTCACTAATTACGAATGGCAGTATTTATACTATCGCTTGAAGTGAATATTCACTCGTTTGGAGTTAAATTTCACTCTAAGAAATTTAGAGAATATGATCTGGCCATATATAATATGCATCAATACTATATATAAGATATGCTTTGTGTATATACCCATACAGCACCGAAAGATTGCAGAAACGTTGCATAGACCTTGCATTGAAACATTGTAATATTTCATGGAAGTTGCGAAATGTTTCTGCAATGTTACTGCAAGTTTGCGGCAACGTTGAAATGTTCGCCTTTAGAAATATTATAATGTAATATTACAGTAATGTTACAGTGCAATGTATTTGTAATATTGAAATGCGTTGTTACAAATATGCAGAACGCTTTAAATTTGATAGATAAACTTTAAAAATATATAAAGACATCCAAGAGAAATAAGAAAAAAAGATTGTGAATTTACGCAATTACGAGTTTTTTCTTTCTTGGATGTCTTTATATATTCTCGAAGTTTATTTATTAAAATCTGAAATATCGTGCATATTAAAAAATTATCAAATTTTTGGTTTTATATAGGAATGGAACTATTTAACAATTTCCTGTTATCTAGTTAACATCGCTATTTTATAAATAATTTACAAGTTTAAGAAAATAGTAATGATTAAATAATCTCATTCATAAAAGTTAAAATTTTACTTATATAGATATTAAGCTCTATTTTACATCTTAAGTAGACAATTAACGAATAATTTTAACTTTTTTGGATATTTATGTATCCGATTACTGAACAATCAGTTCAATATCTGAATTCCCTGTATTGGGATTGTATCGGATAAATTAAACTGATAAAAATAATTATATCTTTAATCTTATTAGCCGCTCTTTGCAAGCTTTATGTAATCATCGTGACTGTGACTTAAATGCGGGGTAGATAACGCAACGCGCGCCGCATAGCGGTAAACAAACGAACTAGCGATTACCGAAAATTGTTTTTTGTAATGTTTTTGAAATGTTGCTGTAACATTCTCATAAAATATTACAATTATATGTTCCAATGATGTCTCAACAATATTACATTGCAACTTGCAAGATTGTAATATTACTGCAATGTAATTGCAATGTTCTGTGCTGTATGGGTATAGGGTGTCGCCCGCGATATTTCAAGTCGAGATATAAAACTCATAATATATAAAATTACATTACAAAATTTACATTACCATATATCATACATTGTTGTATTCGTATCAAACAGCGCTATAATTTTTATCATATCGAAATATCTATATCAGTGCTCGGAATTAGATGCCCTTTTCGGGCCGATATCTGAGGCGCCGCTTGCGGTTCCCCCACTACCGTTCGAGGTTCAATGGCCGAGCCGCCGATCGCATATTACAAAATATAATGCGTAATATAACCCCAAACATTTGATATCTTCGGTCCGAGAATTCGTATCCCATATCCCATCTGCTCTATATTGGCGTCGCAATGACCAAATATATTATGCCAGCCAATTACGAAAAGGATGGTTGGATTGGCGCCTCTCTCTCCTAGAGGCTCTCTAGTAGTGGGGGAACCGCAGGCGGCGCCTCAGATATCGACCCGAAAAGGGCATTTAATAATTCCGAGCACTGATCTACATTTTATTATAAAAAAATTATGCATACCTCTCCATTCGTTAATACAAATAGCTTTTGAAAGCAACCACTATGCTCACAATAGAGTTCAGTTTGAACCATTTAATTTCATATATATTTGTTATAGTCTATCTTTTTCACTTTAAAAGATAAAAAAAGGTGGCCACGTTTGGTGAGACGCTCTGTATAGTGTGTATAGTGTTGACGCACATGATGAGGCGCGCGCCTGATAGGGTGCGCTGCTACACACTTCACAGCGCGCGGCTCACCGACGTGCGCCCTACTAAAGGTTGGCGCTGATTAGCCAGACTTTATTCAATAATAACTCTTTTATTGTGTTATAAAAAAAAATGGTAAAGGACTTTTCTTGTTGATTTTATCTGCTCTATCTGCACATGATGGGTGATCCGCGAATTATGGGACATCCTGTATAAAAAGATTAGAAATATTTATATTTTATATATATGTAGTATATAACGAGAAAAATCTTTATAAGAAAAAAAGCTAAAAGATATCACATTTTCAGTTCTTTACAACAATAAAAAAAATTGTACGAGAAAGATAATGATTTAATCCTGTTTTTTCTTCCAAGATAATCCATTCAATACTATGTTTATCTTTATGTATATTTATATAGCAGCTTTATAGATATTATTACTTGCAATCATTTCATTGTTTCCTCAACACAGCAAATATAATAGTTTTTAAATTGTTATAAACTACACACATGCACATATGCAAATATTTCGATTATTCATAAAAATTGGACCATTGTATACACGCTCTTTTTTTATTTGCTTCTCGTTTACGTATTTTGTGGAAAAGAATGAATAATTAAAATAAATATGTTGTAAGAAAAATGTTTACTTTACAAATAATTATATATTGATGATTTTTTTTACATCATAAATAAAATATCTAAATACCTATTGCGTTTTATTTATGTATTATGTACTTTTACATGAGAGAGTAAAATACCTTTACCAGAGCAGCATTCACACACATTATGATATAGAATACATTGTATATACAAATACGCGATTGCATCCGTGTCACGTAAGTTATTCGAAATACTTGATATCGCCACTCTGGCATACCACCGGCAAGCTATTGCTGAGTACCGAACGCATTCGAACATCGTTCATTACTGCACAGCCTACGTTCGGCGATAGTTGGTACAGCATGCAGATGCAATCTTCCAGATTCTGCATAATCGCACCATCGAACACTGGTGTCTCCGTCAGATCGAAATGCAGTTTTAAAAGCGCGGTGTAAAGTGGAGTACAGTGGGCTGCCACTCGCAGGCGGAACATCAACAGGAATGTCTTTGCGGTCTAAATGAGAGGAAAAAATAAACTATCATGCAAATGCTCCATTATTTATTTCATACTATATAGCCGAGCATTATTTTAAAGTATATCATACCTCCAATGTTGCCTTCAATGTTCTTAAATCTGTATGATGTTCGCAGTATTCGGCGAGTACGTCAGTGAGAGTTTTGCACCATTTGGCACAGCCTATATTTGTAATGAGTTGAGGTAAACTTGACATGTATGCATGTCGTAATTTAAAATTCTGTTCAAATTCCATATTGTCTATTAAAGTGAAAAGAACGTCATCGCGCGTCGTCCACTATAAAAACAAAAAAAGAAAATAAAAGTTGCGATGATACTTTACATGGATTCCTGAATGATCTATAAGTAAAATTAAGCTCACCTCAAATAAATTTATAGTATTATCCCAATGTTCGATAGTAGGTAAAAGACTAGCCATGCAGGAATACAAAGGAATAATATATCTTACTTCCTTTTGATGGGATAAAATTTCCAGAATATGATAGATTGCTTTAGCATAGCCAGTATCTATCAGTCCTTTTTTCTAAAATATTTTATCAAGTAAATATATATATATATTTATATAATGATAAAATGTTGGGTAAGAGTAAGATTTTGTTAATAGTTACCATATAGGAATGCTGTATAATCTGGTACATACATTCCAGGCCTATCACTACATTATCAGGAAAATAGTCATCGAGAATGATTAATGCAGTTGGCAAAACATCTCCAATATGATTAAATAAAGCTGGTTTCTATAAAAGAAGAGAAGGAAGCACAAATAATCTAACAATATAAAAAGTATAAAAAATTCAAATTAGGAAAAACTACTCACTTCTGCTTCTTGTAAGATCCATCTGTAACATGCCACAGCTGATGGATAAGTTTTCCAGGTATCCTTTAATAACTTAGGTCTTAGCAACAACAATAAGCTAATCAAATTTTCATCCTCTGATATAAACTGGGAGACGTTTTGACAGGAGTATAAATCATAAAAGCCAGCTAGTAATTCCTTGGAAATAGAGACGCATTCAGCTGTATTCCAAATATTCCTCTCATTGTGCTCACCGATAAGTAATAACAAATTTATGCCAAATGTTTTAATTGTCCCTGTAGCGTTGCATAGCTGCAAATGCTTCTCCTTGCAAATGTTGGAGATATGCTGCAGCATAGATCTGACGTTGCGCAGGTTTCTTTCCACGACAAGCCTGCATTCCCTAAAGTCCTTCTCTTCGCATGGACGTTCCATCCCGATCGTTCTTTGGGGCGCGAAACTTCTCTGAATCAGATCTATACATGGCGTCCAAGAATCGTCCTCGCAGAAGTCTCCCCTGATCTTTAATGTTTCCAGCTGCTTCAGCAGATTATCCATTTTCGCGACTTGATAGATTTTTAAGATTCGATGACTCCAGACCTAGAACGAGACACGTCCTCGTAATCGCAACCCCTTCCAGACGTATCTCACACGTCGAAATTATTTCGCAAATCGTTTCCCGAAACGATTAGCTGCCTCAGCCGTTTGAAGGGCATTCTGTCATCTGCAAAAATCGAAACTTTTCATCTGAGGATCGTTAGAGGTACATACGCCAAAACGATTGATCGCCGGATGGACCAAAGTGAAGTTTCGGGATGAAATTAAATATCACCTGTCACGCGAAAATGATCCGTGTACGACTTATAGACGATAGGTTTGCGGAATCGCCACAATTTCGACGACAACATGCATTTGCTCGTATCTCCATGCATGGACTTAGAAGAATTGTACTTACCGTGATTCACACCGGCTTCGACTTTTAGATCGGTCTCGCCTATGGCGTATATGTGACGTGACGATGGCTGGATGCGACGCAGCAGATACGAACGCGAGGGCGCGAAATTGAGAATTGTAAGGATTGCAAATAATTACAAAGATGTGAAAAAATTCATGTATCTCTTGCGAAATAGTCTCCGGCACGGGAATGCTCAGCGTACGGACATGTCAAAATGATGCATCTATAATCAGGAGGATAATAATTATACGTACGTGAACAATCAGGCACATACGTACAGTTTGTAATTCGCATGATATGATATCTCTCGCCGATGCCACGATCGATATGTCGCTGCGATATATCGAGTGTCGCGATTTGAATTCTCGAAACCATATTCAAGCTAAAAAGGAATCAACTTCCTTTTCTAAATATACAGGGTGTACCTGAAATGATGCACTGAACTTTAGGAGCGTATTCTAGAGGTCAAAATAAGACTTTTTTTTCCCTATTTCTTCATCATTTCAAATACACCCTGTATATATATATATATATATATACTGGGTGGCCCATTTTAATCCATCCAGTCGAATATCTCAAAAACCAAGCCCGGAAGAGAAAAATGTTTCAAACAAAAGTTGTGTGGCTTCAAGGGGGCCATAAGATGGTGACAATGATTTGACCTTGGAAAATCATTTGAAGGTCATGTGAAGGTCAACTTTAAAATCTTAAATGGGAACTCCCATTTTTTATTTAGTATTCTTGTAGCTGACATCGAGAGCTTTCCAAAATACTATAATAAAGTATTTTTTTATTAAGTACTTTTTGAGTTATTTTATATTTTAATCTGACATATTTTGATATAAAAAATTAAATATCTCGTAAAATATTTAGTTTTTGATAATCTTACCGTAATACTTCTATGTACAGAATAATGAGACAAATCAATTAGTATAAAAAAAAATTGTTTTTAAGAAAATTATTTACAATGTATTTTTTTAAACAATTATTTGTTTTTTTTTTGGCACTAATTAATTTGTCTTATTATTCTGTACATAGAAGTATTACGGTAAAATTATCGAAAACTGAATATTTTACGAAATATTTTATTTTTTATATCAAAATATGTCAGATTAAAATATAAAATAACTCAAAAAGTAATTAATGAAAAAATACTTTATTATAGTGTTTTGGAAAGCTCTCGATGTCAGCTACAAGAATACTAAATAAAAAATGGGGATTTCCGTTTAAGATTTTAAAGTTGACCTTCACATGACCTTCAAATGATTTTCCAAGGTCAAATCATTGTCACCATCTTATGGCCCCCTTGAAGCCACACAACTTTTGTTTGAAACATTTTTCTCTTCCGGGCTTGGTTTTTGAGATATTCGACTGGATGGATTAAAATGGGCCACCCAGTATATATATATATATAATGCTTCAGTTGTTTGGTTTGAAGGGGGTCATTTGATGGTAATTTTTATTTGATTTTGGATTAAAGTCCAGAGGCTTATTTTAAGATCAATTTAATTTTTTTTTAATTGAACCCCCTATTTTTTTATTGCATCTTATAGCATCTTCTTGAAACCTTTTCAAAAATATAATGAAGTATTTTTTCATTAAGTATCTTTCGAATTATTTTATATCAAAATATATCAAATTAAGATATAAAATAATTGGAAAGATACTTAATAAAAAAAATACTTTATTATAGTTTGAAAAGGTCTCAAGATGGGCTATAAGACTGCACAATAAAAAATAGGGGATTCCATTAAAAAGAAATGAAATTGACTTTGAAATAACTCTTGATCCAAGGTTAAATGAAGATCACCATCAGATGATCGTCTTCAAACGAAACAACTTCTGTCTGAAGCATCTTGTTTTACAACCAAAAATAAAAAAGTTTTCGGAAGGATAAATTAAAATGGAGCACCCTGTACATATACAAAATAAAAATTCGTAGTCTAAAAAAGGAACAAACCTGACGATATCGATTCTATCGCGATATACATATATCGCAGCGATTCAATTGTATCGTTCGCGCGATATGTCGCAGCCATTTTGCTCTTTCCGTATGCTTTTTTTATACGTATATATATAATATAATATAAATTTCGGGAGTTTCGGTAATTATGAAAATTAATGAGGCTGTGTAGTAGCTGGTAGTTGCAATATGGCTGAGTACCGTTAGTTGATTTTTTATTCCTTTTATTTATCTCTCTAGATTATTCGTTGTTTGTACGTACCTTATATAATCGCGCGACCAGAAACGTACGTACTGTATACATTGCTCTATCCCTCTAGCAGTTTCCTCCATCTTGTTTTCCGTATACCTTTAGACGCCGCCCCTGTCATAATCTAATTTTTCGCTTCGACTCCCTTCGTGGAGAAGAGAGTGGCAAGTATACCTATTGGTAGAAATTGGCATATCCCCTTGCATCCACCTTGAAAACAAAATAATTATTTATAATGATAAAAATATTATTTTAAAAATATATACGCGTACGCTTGTCTTTTTATTTCATTTAATTACTCCTCTGTGCCTTATTGTTAAAAATAATAATTATTATAGTATAATTTTTCTATACGATATATACATATATATATATATATATATTTCTTTTATATTATCTGCGAGAAGGATCAGGTTCCTACTGCGTATCATCAGGAGTCGGCAGTGATTCTGAAGTCATGGCTGAATTGGCGGCACTTCTGCGACATGAAATTCCTGAGGGAAGAAACAATCTGGCCGACAGCCATACAAATTTAGAGAGAGTGGCTGAATATTGCGAGGCAAACTACTTCCAAGCGGAAAATAAAAGAATTGCACTGGAGGAAACCAAAAATTATACCACGCAGTCTTTAGCCAGTGTTGCATATCAAATAAATACTCTGGCTTACAATTTTCTTCAACTGTTGGACTTGCAGACGTCTCAGCTTGCTGAAATGGAAAGTCAGATGAATCATATTGCTCAGACAGTTATGATCCATAAGGAAAAGGTTGCCAGGAGGGAAATTGGTGTCCTAACGGCCAACAAGATGACAACTCGTCAGTACAAAATTATTGCTCCTGCGAATCCTGAAAAACCAATTAAATATGTCAGAAAGAGCATTGATTACACAATCTTAGATGATATTGGACATGGTGTGCGTAGCTGCGGTACACCACGAAGCAAGCAGAGAGGTGGTAGTCAAGGCAGTGTTCAAAGTTTAGGTGCTGCTTCTACAGGTTCAGGCTTAGGTGCCGCTATGGTAGGACCTGCCCCTACCACTAAACCACCTACGCCACCTCAGACAGTGAGAACTGGTAAGAGTTATATATACATATACGTAATGTGTACAGAATGTTTGATACAAATCTTACAATTTTTTCTACATATAGAAAAATATGGATTTCTTGTCCTATTGTCATTTATAAGGATAATCTGCAATTGTACTACAAATTGTCAAACATTCTGTATGTACAGGGTGTCCTAGGAATATTCTGGGACACCCTGCATAAGTGTTAGAGATTGAACGAGTGCTACACAAACTTGTAAAGGTGTACTTTTTCAGTTGCGGTTATAAAAAAATTAAAAATCATTTCACTAAGGTATTTACTGCTTCTTTGCTTGCATGTGTGTCTCTTCTTTCTTTCAGCTTCTAAATGTTACACCATTCTATTTGTTACATCCAATGTGTTAAGTGTATACTATATGAATCAGAGATGTGGCAAATAATATCAAAATTCTTTATATAGGAACATTGAGTAAAGGATCGCGCGAGTATAGGACCCCACCAGCCGTAGCTCCACCACAAGTACCTAGTCACTACGCGCCCAACTATCCGCTCGGTCATCCCAGGCGAGATCGTGGTCCAGGATACAGCACTTTACCATTGCATGCTCACAATACATCCCATGCGAGCCACAATGCCAATCATAACGCGCACACTAATACCATCAATCAACATACTGTGCCACAAGTGGGAACAGTACATCCTCTACAGAGTCATCCGCAGACGCCACCGCCAGCACCGCCTAGTGTTACCGCGAGCTATGCGCAGGAGCAGCATAACAGTATGCCTCGTAAGTAACAAATATAGATATTACGATTAATATTAATAATATATAACATTGATGTATATGCTATATATTATATAATACTGATAACTTATATATATTGCACTATTTAATATATTATGATTTCTTACCATCAGCTCCACCCTCGCCCTTGGTAGGACTGAGCGGCGACATGACAGAATACACTGGACATCATACTCTACCACACAGATTATCGCATCAGATTAATCGTAGCAGCGGTGCGAACAGTCCGCCCTTGCCGCCGCCTCCACCACCGGAACAGGATGAACATCCTCAATTCGGCAGACCGACTTCATCCTCTGGTGCTATAATGCCGATCGTGCCGGATGAGGAAGATTTGCCTGGATGGGTGCCAAAAAATTATATTGAGAAAGGTAGAGTCTCATCTTTTCTGCTTTCATTGTTATAAACACAAAGTTATATTTATTAATATTACAATATCAAGAGAGAGCTGTTTGGTACATATAAATCTAAAGAATGTAATAATAATATATATCAATAACACATATAATAAAAAATAACGTCATTGCAGTGGTGGCCATTTATGATTATTATGCGGATAAAGAAGATGAGTTAAGTTTTCAAGAAAGTTCTGTGATTTATGTGCTCAAGAAGAATGACGACGGATGGTGGGAGGGGGTGATGGACGGAATAACAGGATTATTTCCGGGCAATTATGTTGAACCATGCGTATAACTACATGCAATAATTGGATATATCAAAATAATTATCAGAAGACTGCAATTTTTAGACATTTATCATACATGTACATGTTATTCATTGCATTTATATTAATTATCAACATCGCGATAATGTAAACGAAAGTTACTTATCTCACTTTTCCTTTTAACAAATCAATCATTCTATTGATTTGCATTTATGAGTATGTGGGAAATAATATTTTGAGGCTCATTGAAATGTTAAAATATAATTTTTATTGTATTTTTTATACGCGTTATTTTATAATTTATTGACAAATGTACAAAAAGAATTCAAATTATTTAAGTATCAGTGTTTTATACAAGTGATATTGCACTTGTATCAATTAATAATCTGCATGCGATGCAGTAGTCGGTGCAAAGAGAGAGAAAAAGAGAGAATCCAAAGTAGCATAAACTTCCTTTATAGACTTTACGTCATTTCGGCTTATTCACGTCCTCTCGACTCTTGCCATGCCTATAGTCGTGCGATATGCCAAGTACTAATTGATCATCACCATGTAATATGTAAAACAAAGAAGAAATGATGATAAAGTGTTTGATTGTCGACAAAAATAATTTAGTCAAGAGTTTCGAATCAAATACTAAGAAGCGAAATTTTTATATTAACATAAAAAGATGTATTTTTCTGCATTTTTGGTATTTCTTCGCGGAAATAGATATTGAATTATATAGTAGTAGTATTATATTCTATTAATTATGTATCTCTCCCCCTTATATATATATATGTATATATATATATATATCTATGTATAAGAGATTGTATGTTGCAATAGAGATCTTTTACCTCTATGAGTGTATTTTGCATTTTTATTTGCAATATGATCACATAGGCAATTGGGGGAAAAAAAGAGAGAGAGAGAGAGAGAAAGAAATTTCAGACGAAAGAGTTGTAGCATTCCATATAAAGGAATGTAATAAGTAACTGCATGTTTTTTTTTTTCTTTATAGACTTTATTAACATAAAATTAGGATAGGGAAAAGATGCGATCTTTTTGAATTTTCAGTGTCGCGTTGGTATAATGTGACTTTTTGTATCTTTCCTTATCACAAAATTATGAAAGTTCATATATAAATAACTTTCTACATACACATCATTGGTCAGTTCAAGTGTTCAAGTTCCATCTTCTTTTCAGGATTCTCTTTTTTTTCTTTTTCTTCTTTTTAGGAAAAACATACAAATATGGTGAATATATTTTTGTAAATAGCTAAGACACTCATCAATCGGGTATCGGTAGCGTAGGGAAATACTCGTGTGCTTTTTTTGCAGCAGAGTATCCCACATTGTAAACAGGATGGATTACCTCCACCTTATTCGCATGTCTCATTCCGACAATCGATTTTATCGGTGAGTTTTGCGCGACTGATAATCCACTAAGAACATAACATGTGTGATATATGTCGCGATTCCTGAGAGAAAAAAATGGACTTGATTGCGATGCGCGATTAACATCATTAAACTCCAAATATATATTTATATACATATGTATATACAATAACACGATTGTAAATACATGGAATATATATGTGTAAAATGTTACGTACTTTCCAGGCTTGTCTAAAAGACCGCCATGTGGATTTTGACAGCAAGTTAATATATACTCTTGTAAGGCCTCTTGATTGAACAACCAGTGGTCGGATGCATTAAACGTCTTTCCCGTTGACAAGATAGCAGATATTAATGGGAATGTCCCACCTTGCCAAAACGAATAGCAACCGTCCACCAATTTGTTCGTACGTCCTTGGAAACCACCCTCCAGACGCATTTGTTTATTTACTATCCATCTCTGCGAAAAAAATGGCAAAGATATGAATGAAAATCGAATCGCGATTCTAAACAGAAGTCTTACCAACAGCTCTGGTAAATGGCACAATTCTGTTTTCCCGAGCATTACGAGTGCTGCCAGAGCGCAATAAGCGTATCCGCCGTGAGCCTCCATTCCTGGACAACCGCCAAAACCACCTTCCCACGTTTGACATTTGGCTATCCATTCGGCGGTGTCCTTAAACATGTCTGGTGTATATACATTTGTCAGCTTAGCAGCGGCGAGGGCGCAGTACGCTCCCCGTATGTCTACCTCGCCGTTTTCGTGCATACAGAAAGAACCATCTTCTCCGCGTAAGGAAGATAGAAAGCGTTTCAGGTTCTTTCTAAAATTATCAAACAAATCTTAAAGATGTTATACATAAATGCGTATGACGAGTTTTAAAATAATATTACAAAAAAAATTGAATATAAAGTATACTTTTTATATCTAGAGTATACTTTACCTATCTATCACATCGTATGCCTCCTGTGTACCAATAGTGCATAACGCGTTCACTGCTGCGTACGTAGAAGCTAAATGTGGGTATTGTCCTGGACCTCCTCCAAAACCGCCTGTTGGCGATTGACATTTGGCTAGGAAACCTGCTATCTTGGAATATTCCTCGTTCTCCAAGCGTTCTCCTAATATCGCAAGCGAATGCAATATCCAAAAACAGAGCCATGGTCTGCTGGAGTCTAAGCACTATCATTATTATAAACATTCGATAAGTTCTTTATCGTTACAAGGAAGAATGATATCTTAAATCTTTCTCACAGAGCAACATTTATATGCATAGTTTTGTATTAAAAGTAAAAACTACCTCATAAGCTTCGCTTAAATGAGTAATTGCTTTCTTTAAAAACTGAATATGCTTTGGCCTAAGTAAAATAGGATCCGTGTCCTTGCACGATCGGTAAAACTTCAGCACTGTCTCCTCGATACGAGCCTAAAAAGTTATTACAATAGAAAACGACAAGATAACAAATTTTAATACAATAATGTACAATTACAGCATTAAAAATTATATATAATACAAGAGAATAATATGTTCGATGATATAAATACGTATACTTATTTTATACACTTTTGTAGAGAGACCTACTTACCTGTTCGTTTGTGGTTGCTGTTTTATATCCCTCGTCATCTTGTCGTTGTTTTAATATTTCCTCATAACTTCGACCTGTGTGTAGGCCTAATTCCGAGTTCGACATAATCTGTGAATAATAAAAATAACAATGATGTGTGTCACAAATCTCTTAATAAAAATAATCTGTTGTTCAAAATAAGGTATTTCAATAATCCAGAGAGAGAGAGAGATAGTTTATTTCATAATTTTATTATATAAAATATCCGCCAAGAGACCCATTAGAGGTTAAGAACGCTTCTTGCTACATATCACAGTTTACAGAATTTTGTATCGTGTATTTTTATATGACACATTATAATGGCGTACTTACGCTTAAAATTACGTTAATATGTTATTAAATATTATTATATATACAATATTAACGAGTATTACGGTTATACTCATAACCTATCTAATTTTGGTGTCGCTTGCATAGCGCGATGTAAGGCCGGTATTGCATGGCTTCAACTGTCATTTTCACCGAGTAAGCAGATCACTCTGATTGGCTGAGAAACTTGCAAATACTTTACGTATAGAAAAAAATATATAATATATAAATATAAATATATAATATATCAATATATAAGACATATGAATATATAATATATAAAATATATAAATATACATATAAATAATATATAAATATTAAAATATATATATATATATACATTTGTCACCCAAGAATTCCGTCACGAGTTTCCCATCATGCGATTCGTATCTTAGGCCTTAGTGCCGGTCCACAATAGGCGATTTAAGCCCTAAGCCTTAAGAAATTGACCATTAACGATTAAGTATGAAGAGAATACTCGACTGTGATTGGTCAATTTCTTAAGGCTTAGGGCTTAAATCACCTATTGTAAACCGGCACTTAGGTCGCATTTTCTCGCGGGGAGCGCTAACGGCGTGCGGCGGCGACGACGGAGGTGGTGGTGGTGAATCGCGGACATTGTCGTCGGGGCGCGCGGTGAACGAAAGATCGTGAGGGTCGAGATTTGAGAGTGTCCGATCCGGTTTCGTTCCGTCATCGGTATCGTCGAGAGATCCCACACTTATAAGAGCGACGACGACGATGAAGATACGCCTGTACGTTGATTGATCGCGTGTTCCGTGAATGTATGTATGTATGTATGTATGTACGCGCGACGCGGAGACCCAGAACGGCGAGCTGTCAAATCCCAAATGATTACTCGCGAAGAAATGACGATTGAACGAAGGGGATAACGCGAAAAGAAGCAAATACTGGGAATGGGAAAAGGAATGATACGTAGGGACTGAAATCTCGTGTAGAATATCCCGGATGCGTAAAGTGGCGCTATCGAAGCTGGATTACATATTAGCTAAACAAGGTGCTGTTTACAGGCCTCCCGTGCCCTATCTCACGGACATGCTACTTTTCTAATGTTTATAGTATCAAGAAGAACCGCTGTTAATTCGGTGTGCGTTGTCAAAAGCCGCCATTGGGCGCTATATACGCCCCACTCCATTGTACTCCGTTCTGATTCGCCGAGTCGTTATACCTTCTCGCTCCAAGTGCAAGAGTGAGTATACGCGTTCGAGGAGGAACGCGATAGGAGCCGCCGTCCATCTCCGTCGCGACGACGTTGTCGAGAGCGTGAAGGACGGGAAGTGGCAGAGAAAGAGAGAGTGAGAGGGACGAAAGGGAAAGGACGCATGCGCAAGAGCGAGCGAGAGTGGGAGGCAGATAGGTAGATAAAGCGAGAGAGGGAGAGCGAGGCGTGCGAAAGATCCGTGGATACGGCGGGGTGTCTGGCATCCGTGCGTGAATCACGCCTCAGAAACGCTCTCTCTCTCTCTCTCTCTTTCTTTTTTTTTTCTCTTTCTGTTCGCCGTCGTCCTCGAATACGTCCCCCGTGCTCGTCACGACATTGACCTGTGTCGCCGCCGGACGCCATCGCCGACGACAGTCAGCATCAGCAGCGGCCACCCCGATCGAGGGAGAGTAACAGCCAGCCAAGCGGCGTCTCTCTCTCTCTTTCTCGCGCCTGCCAAGGGGCACCCACGAGGAGGATTCCAGGTCTCCATCCTCGCTGATATCATCACTGGTCGTTATGATTGGTTTCGTTGAGGTCTCGCGACCGGTACCGATAATTCTGCGATGAAGGGTGGTCGTTACAGTGCGGTGAAAGAGAGAGGACACCTACACCTGTAAATTCATCTACCGGGTGTGCCTTTCGAGAATCGAGGATTCCGAGATTAGCGAGACTGGAAATTCGGTAGCAACGTCGTCGTCGTCGTCATCGTCGTCGGTGACGGGGCTCGAGGGTTTCCACTTCGAGGAGATTATCGTGCTATTGAAAGTGAAAGTTGCGGGAAGGACGAGAGGGTATATCTATTCAAGTATATATAGACGCGCGCGTTGACAGAACGCGGTTTCAATTAAAGACGTAGAGACGCAGCAACGGAGGATAGACTGGCAACAAAGGAACAGAAGCGAATACAACATGTCAGATGAGGAAGACAAACCCCCGGCACCCCCTGTTCGATTGACATCAAACAGGCACGTTTTACATATTGTTATCCATCTATAGCGTAAATTCGTATTGATAATTGATTTGACAAGAGACAACCGGATACTGCAAGATATTATTTGGCCTTGTGTTGATTTTTATACGTAATACATATTTATGTAAAATTTATTTAGAAATTTTTTTGCGTTGAAAGAAAGATTATTCAGATTAATCAGTTTAATCGGTGTAAAATAATTGTACAGTATAAAATAATTGCAATTCATGTTTTACAATTTTTTACAATATTTATAAATATATTGTAAAAATTTACGTAGACAATTTAAAAAGAAATACAGAAAAATAATTTATATATTTGACATATAATTTGGAATTGTAAATTCTGTCATAACTTTCATATCTTTTATGAAATATATATAAAAGTCTACGTTCTCCAAAAATAGAGAGGCATTAAGCTAGAGGTTGCTAAAAATAATATCTCTTGCTGACTTTCTTCTGTGGGAGACCATCATAAAAGATGTCTAGACGTAATCCCAATATGTTTTTAACATATTTGAGATACACACACATACGCATACACACACACAAACAGAAATTTTTACATCTTACGATGCTTATGCCAGCGATAGTACATTTAAAATCTTTAAAATTTTTCTGTAATTACATGTAAACTATTAATATAAGATTAATACAAGACAAAGATAAATGGATAATCATTGAATTGTGATTGCGATAGATCCTTTAATGTTATTTACATTTTCAGGGGGGAATCAGCGCCTAATTTACCAGTGGACATGCGTCCGCTGCCTAAGGAGCCGGATTCTGATGAACGCAAGAAGAAGACGTTGAAGGGTAAAATAAAGGTGAAGGAGAACAAACCGAATATTAGTTACCCCACGAACTTCGAGCACACCGTGCACGTCGGATTTGATGCTGTGACCGGCGAATTCACGGTAGGTTTTTCTCTTGCGATACCCCCACGCGGTTCGCACAGTTGCCTCTCTACACCCTATTGTTCAAAATGCACTCGCTTATCGCTTCGCTGTTGTATCACGGTGCGGATTATCTATGAGAGGGACACGGTGGAGAAAAAGAAAAAGAGAGTTTTATGTTATGTATAAATTATTCTACATTATTTGATATCTTTCTGTATATTACTTTCCACTTACCATTGTACTCTTTTGTGTGTGAGAATCACATGGATTTTCCGTACCTGATCGAAATGAGATATGAGTTCACTGGTTCACATATACATTTGAATATATGGAAAACGGTACTTCGATAATTTGTCCGACGCTTCTTATATCTTATTTTTTTCACATAACTAAACTAACAAGACACGTATTTCTTTCCAAGCTGCCATTAAAAGTAAGTAAATTAATACAGTTTAATTTGTGCCTGTTGTACATACATATACATGTGGGTTCGACACTTTTTTTCCGTTGCGGTTTTTATGAGATTAGATGTTTACTTTTCTACGTCGAGTTTCGTCGATACATAGTCGCTTCTGTAGATTGATACAAGCTTTAGTCGACGTTGCATATAACAATATTTGTTTCTTTCTCACAGAATGATTTTCGACACAGCAGCTAGGATAACTAAATTGTACCAGTTTTGTAAATTTTATTTACGTATTATGTTAACTCCTTCTATCAAAATTACGCATGTGTATTCAAATAGTGAGAGTTTCATAGAAAATTAAATGGTGACTTTATTAAATCCTTAAAATTTCGCATACATACATTAAAATATTTAAATAATCAAAATTTAGAAAATTAAAAAAAATTTTTTTTTGTTGTATAAATACGATACAATTGTATAGAAAAGTATTTTATTAAATTTTAAAAATTCTGAATTATATTCTCGAATGACAAAAAACAAATGTAGGTTTTTGATTATGTCTCGAATTAAATTTATTAGCATTACAAATATACATAACACAGAAATACTTCTTAATCCTTATTCCTTTACACATCGTATATAGTTGCATGTTTAAAAATCAAAATCTAGTATTGGATGCACCTTAAACACTAGCGTTAAATTTGCCAGACTTGCTGGATTACTTACCATGTCTGTTCTACAATAAAAACACAATAATTATTGTCTCACAGTGTGTTTTTTTTCGCAGGGTATGCCAGAGGCATGGGCAAGATTGCTTATGTCTAGCAACATTAGTAAGCAGGAGCAGAAGAAGAACCCGCAGGCTGTGTTGGATGTATTAAATTGGTATGATAGTAGCAGTAAGGAGGCAAAAGGCTCCAAGTACATGACCACAACTAAAATGGTAGGAGTTGTTGGTAAGTATTGAGATATCAGTTCGTCTACAAAGAAATAATTTGAATTCAACAAAAATACATTAATAGTGACCATACTATCTATAGAGAAAACTTTTTTAGCTCCAATCGAAAGGGCGAGTAGTCCCCGAAGTATGGGGATTGGTATCGGCACGGGTGTGGGAAATATTCGCGGCCAAGCAATGTCTCAGGCATCTGGAAGCTCTCACTCCCAGCATTCATTAAGCAGGTGAGTCTTTTACACTTTTACGCGTTTGTCCCTTAGTCGTTTAAATATTTTCTGAGAAACGGCAATGGTTACAGGGTAAGCAGCAGTAGTCCAAGTAGCACGCCGACGGATGCGTGCGCGACCAGTTCGGAACAGGAGGATGAGCCGCCGCCTCCACCGATCTCCGCCCGGCCGGAACGTACGAAATCGATCGTAAGTTTGTGTATTTGATTGCGATTAAGAAATGTACGATTTTGATCCACCAGTGGCTATTTTACCAATTATCTGTAACGTTTTACTTTTATCATACAGTATACGAAACCTATAGAAGAGGAACCACCGCCACCCTTGACGACTACGCTGGGTTCGCCGCAACGAAACGGCATGCAACAGCAGCAACACCAATCTCAGTTAGATAGGAATAAGAATCAAGCGACACCGACGTCAACAACGACTGATCAAACGCGACCGGCACAAGGTGACAAAGCTAGAAAGAAGAAAATGTCAGACGACGAAATACTAGAAAAGCTTAGAACAATTGTGAGCGTAGGAGATCCTAATAGAAAATATACGAAAATGGAAAAGATCGGACAAGGGTAAGACATGGAAACAAATGATTCATAAATGAGTAATTATACTAAAAGTATATAATTGTACTGATTAACGATCATGATTTGCAGTGCTTCGGGAACGGTGTATACAGCGATAGAAACGTCCACTGGCATGGAGGTTGCAATAAAACAAATGAATCTATCGCAACAGCCAAAAAAAGAGCTTATAATAAACGAGATTTTGGTAATGCGGGAGAACAAGCATCCGAACGTTGTAAATTACTTGGATAGTTATTTAGTCGGGGAAGAACTATGGGTAGTCATGGAATATTTGCCAGGTGGCAGTTTGACGGATGTTGTAACTGAGACTTGTATGGACGAAGGTCAAATTGCCGCAGTGTGCAGAGAAGTACTGCAGGCACTCGAGTTCCTCCATTGTAATCAGGTTATACACAGGGACATTAAGTCCGACAATATCCTTCTGGGTCTAGATGGAGGAGTGAAGTTGACAGATTTTGGCTTTTGCGCGCAAATCTCGCCAGAGCAGAGCAAACGGACGACGATGGTCGGCACGCCGTATTGGATGGCGCCAGAAGTGGTGACACGAAAGCAGTACGGACCTAAGGTAGATTCACGCATCAATTGTTATTACGAAAATCGATTGAAAGCATATAATCAAACGTGCCCTGGTATCGCAGGTTGATATATGGTCATTAGGAATAATGGCGATTGAGATGATCGAAGGGGAACCACCGTATCTGAACGAAAACCCGTTAAGAGCATTGTACTTGATCGCGACGAACGGCAAGCCGGAAATCAAGGAAAAGGATAAATTATCGGGTATATTTCAAGATTTTTTAGATCAGTGTTTGGAGGTTGAAGTGGAAAAACGGTCCGCGGCTTCCGAACTGTTAAAGGTAAGAGAAACCATTATTGTTGATATAGAACGCGAACCTTCTCTTCATATCTTTCGCTCGAACTGATTTAATTCGAAATATGTATTTAAATTGGATTGCAGCATCCTTTTCTGAAATTAGCCAGGCCACTAGCGTCATTAACACCTTTAATAATGGCAGCGAAGGAAGCTGCCAAAGGTCATTAAAAGTCATTAAAAGAGGCAGTGGTGCGATTAGATTGTAGTCATAAGAGACATGAGAGTGCAGTTATGCGAACGCGATGCGAAAAAAAAGAAAGAAATAATGAATCACCCTCCCAAAACGGAAACGGCACAATAATTCAATAATATATAATAAATATAAACATTATATATATATATAAATGAATAAATATACATATATATATATATATATATACACATGTATGTATGCATACATATGTGTATATCGTATGTAATATTATTTTATTTGCGGCGTCATGTATATGTATACACATACGCATGCATATATTAATTATGTATGCATATAGATTGATAGATAGAACATATTCGATATCGTGATGGAGTATCGAGAGAGCGGTTGCACAGTTAAAAAAATACTCGATTCTTGCATCTTGCGAGTGCGAACAACAAAGTTAAATCAGAAAGAGCTATGAGCGATCTGATGGCAGAGATCTTGTTTTCCTCGATAAAAAAAATCTAATTACAGTTGGGGCATATAAAACTGAACTCAAAAAAGTCTCAGCTTAATTTTGAAAGGAAATAAAAAAATGAAACATGTTTTACAATGCATGCGCTGTTGCCTGAGATGAGCTTCTGCCGCAATTTTGATGGATTATCATCGAGGAAACACAAGCGCGCGCGCTCGCACGATCTCGTCAGTTATTTTCTAAAAATATAAAACTAGTATTATATTAACTCTCTAAAAAGAGAAAGAAGAAAATTCAAATCGGAGAGAGAGAGAGAGTTAACAAGAAACGCATATTATTTATAGCGTGAGAATCTTAATAGATAATACCACAAACAAATGTGTGAGCAAGTGCATAGGACCTATTCTAATATATTATTGTTTAATGAGAGATCGTAGACAGAAAGAAGATTGGTCTTCGTGTCGGACTTGTATTTTTCGACAGAGATTAAGGAAATGGTGAAGCAGAGCAATATGTTTTTGGTATGTTTTGATCCGATTAGCGCGACGAATAGATGTGTAAGCGGTAGAATATAACTTGTTTTCAACTTATTCTCAAGAATTACGTACTGATCATTGATTATATTTGATTCGTTGTTGATTCAGTTTCCTTATACTGAAAAGAGAAATTATTTTATCAATTATTTTCCTCGTATAAAAATATCGCAATTTATATGTTGGCGTTTACAATATAGAGAAATTGGTTCACTTGTGCTCTGAGCCGATTGCGTAAGAATTGCATATCTCGTTTGAGGCCGCTAATCTATAGCTTTATGACGAAGATGAAAACTTTTTTTTTTTTTCATTTGCGCTGTTAAAAAAAAGAAAGAGAAAGAGAGACACGTGTTAAGACATGAAACTTACCAAGATTTACTATTTAGTCGATAAGAACATCTTTCCGAGGGCAAAATGTTTGTCTGCATCACGTGTGTTCTTCGCTGTAAGTCCAATGTAATTGTCTTTAACGTGTCTTGCAGAACAAAAAGGAAAGAAAAGATGATAGAAATGATTGGTATGAAATTGTAAAACAAGGTTCAGACGTAGAAGCATTTTGTGACACTATAAAGTGCCTGTCTTGTCGTTTAGAGACGTGAAGAAGAAAAAAAAGAAAACTCGCGTTAGATTTCATATGAACCACTGTATTACGATTTATGATACGTAATATTTCGTTTTAGCACTATGAGAGAGAGAAGAGAAAAGAAACAAATAATCGAATACACACACACACATACATATATAATGGAGTTGAGTTGTATTGTACGTTTTGTGTAGGAGTTGTAGTTCCGTATGTATGGTTGTATTTGCATCGAACATTATCGAGATATGTCTTTCCTAATACTGTATTATATATCATCCGAGCGTCATTGCGTCATCGAAGAAAACGAATATCTTAGAAGTACATTTAGTTATCTTAGGTAATATTGTGACTATTAGATTTTCGTATCATCTTTTTTTTATTTTCCTCATTTTATATACGTCGTCCATTAATCGACTGAAATATCTGTCGCGTGAAAGCCCAAAAAAGAAGTAAAGAAAGGCGACAGTTTTTTTTCATCTATTGATGAACGTCAATGATAGAAAGCATAGATAGAATACGAGCCAATTTGCAGATCTTGATGCAAATAAATTTTTTATTGTAACATCAATACAATCATAAGACGATTTCAATGTGAGAATGTCGGAATTGTAGAAGAAATTATTTATAAACTTTTCTCTATGGCAAGAAGAGAAAAAAAAGAAATATCGAGGCTAAGAAGAAAAAAAATCTTCTCTAAATAAACATTCGCGTTCTATTTCGAATAATCCGAGCTCGACGTTCTTCTTTTTTCTTTTCAAGTTTCGAAAGTACATGAGTAACACGTACTTGCCCGATTTCCGGTTTTCGCGCGGTGGATAGATGACTTTCGGTCGACGAGGTTTTTCGTTATACATGTATGTATAGGACTCGTATATAAATTAATATTAATCAAAATCATGTGAAAATATGATTATGATAGTTATAAATCGAGAAATTAACGATACACTTATATTGCATACGAAATGAGACGAAAGAAGGAAAAGGAGAAGCTCGTATATTATTTGATAATCGTACGATACGTATCCACTTTTCGATAAGTTTATTTTGTTCTATTTCCTTTTTTATAGTATCATCTTTTGAAGAAAAGCCTGATTAGATTTTTATAATGTTTGACTGTACTTGATCGAGAAAGAGCGGAAGCAGCTCGGTTTATATTGACATTCACGATCGAATTTAGGGTCGATATGCCGAAGGAAACTTGATGCAATTTATTTTTAGAGGGACTTCAGGAACTATATGAAATAGTATATATTAATTAAATTTCCACTTCCTTTTTTCAGTATTCCGTGCGAACGTTTCGCATTAATTTCCGCTTCGGCGTCCGTCTTTAAAATCGATCGGATTGTTGATAAGAGACAAAATAACGTGCGCACGTCTTAGTATTAACGAAAGAAAAAAGTATGAGTGTGTAAAAAAAATATATAAAAATAAAGAATGGTGCGATCCCCAGGGTTAAAGTTGACGATCAGAAGCATTAAGAAGAGCGAGGTCTTGCATTTTCACAAATATCTCGGCGTGACTTTCTCCTCTATTTACATTTTTTTTTACACCAGTTATATTTTAACAAATATATACCACGGCTATATATTAGCAGCTATTATAATTAATGTCTCTAATTTTACTTATGAAAATCTGGTCGCGCGAGATGCAAAACTGCCTGCATAAAATATCATCACCCGATCGATGCACACTCTGATTAAAACGCATCTTAGCATGTAGATAGATGTTCGCTGATAATGGTACCGAATGATCCTTTTATCACGTGAACAAAAGTACAAAAATTGTACCAAGCATGCCTTATCGTAATAATAATAAGTGATGCATTACGAAAGTACTCATTATTTTTGACATTGACAAACGAATCGCAAACGTACAAGAGCTCTGAAAAAAAGATACGAGCAGGCGAATCTTTTAACGTAAAAAGAAAATGCAGGCATCTTTGCATCCGATTATGCATCCATACTTTGATGATCCTTCCAATTGCATTTAATTATTCGCTATGTGGACACTACGTGTATTATCTTGTCTCTGTTTTTAGATTCTTAAAAATAGGTTCCTAATATACGAATCATGTTAAGTATGTGTATGCATGTTTTATCATAGCATTTTATGATGTTTTTGAAAATGCTTTGTGATCTCCGAATGAAAGAAATAAGTAGTAGGCCTATAGTAACAAAGTCGCTATTTTACTGCTGAAATTGAAAAAAAAAAGAAGCTTCGACCCTTCCCGATGGAGGAAGGTTCGTTCGACTTTAACTTTTATAAGAAAGAAACGCATTTATGGGAAAACATTCGGCAGAAATCTGGTCTCTCAGGAAGAATATTTGAAATTTTTGTGACGAGATAAAAGTTTCAAAGTAAAGGAGTGCAAAAAGAAAAACACAGAAAAGAAGTAATGAATTGTAAAAATAATGCCTAGAATTTTGCGCATATATTGTATTATAACACCTTTTAGTTTGTTTTGAAACGTTATAATATAAGGAAACATTTTATAACAAATATGTTCTTCTTGTATGAAAAAATATCCTCCCTGCCTGATAAGTATTAAGAGAAATGAAAAATGATTATCTACTTTATGTCTTTCATTTGACATATTAAATTAGAATGTGATATATTTTACACATGTGATATATTTTACACATATGGCGTTTATTGAAAAAATAACATTCTTTGATTAGACATTTTCATCATCCTTTCAATATCGCGCGCTTTCTCGCATCACATCGTAGTATACATACATCTTGTGTGGGAGTTAAACTTTTGTTCTTTTTAATACGGATATGTACATAGTATATTTGTAATATCGAGAGAATAAGCACAATACAGAGATTCCAGAACTGATAACATAGAGTTAGCTTCTCGTCGCGTGTGAAAAGTCGATCGGAAACGTTTTATCTCTGTATGTAAATATGATACTCGGTAAACTTTTGCAGAAGCTGTAATGTAGAAAAGTATATTCGCGAATATATGCAAAAGTTATATATAATTAAATATTAGAATAAATCAAAGGAATATATATAGTAATTGACATAGAAAGATTAATTAATGACGATATAGTATTCAAATTGCATCAAAAGTGATAAAAACATTATATATTTTGTATAAACATATATAATAATAATACGAACTTTTATTTTACAGAGACAGCCTATATGGTATTGGCAATAATGATATTATTACGCTCTCTTTACAATATAAATATAAATCAGAGGTATCTTATAATGTTTATAACACGAGGTATAAATATATATATTATATATGACTGCACATGTGAGTCACATAAATATCGGAAGTATATATATAAAATAATAAGCTTATTTTACGTAGACTTTTTCTCCTCTCCCGCCGGATGGAAGCTTATGGAGGCGGAATTGATGCAGAAACGCTTTCTCGTAGGTTTCGGACCGTCGTTGAATACGTGTCCCAGGTGTGCGTTGCATTTCGAACAGGTCACTTCGGTCCGCACCATATCTGGGTTTGCGATCAGCAGTAGTAGATTGCCACCGACTAGTTGGCGTCGTTTAATTCGACGTGACGGGAGATTTTCAGTGGTGTTTTTTTTTTCAGTGACGAGAGTGAAGAGTGGTTCAGTGGTAGTAGTAGTAGTAGCCAAGGAGTGATCAAGGAGGGCAAAAGGAGAAAGAATAATAGAGTGTGATTAGACGCAGACCGACACCCTTCTCGCGATACACTTTTCAGAAGTAATAGACGTGATCTAAAGAGAGCTATTGGATTATAAGAGAAGAAAAGGTTGATCCCCGATCGTGAAAAAAATAGATAACATTTATATGATATTAAAAGAATAATAATGAAAAGGTGCGTACATATATACGAAACGGTTTTATTATATATTCTTATATATGAATTGAGATCTTTTTGACTGCGTTAATTATTATCAAACCCGATTGTTGTTTACTTGGCAAAAAATTATGCAACTGCGCAATATATGTATATTACATGTTTTATATTTTACTTAACTTAATTTATTATTTATATTATGTTTCGTTTATAATATATGCAAATATATTTCTATATATCAAGTGTGTTTATATCGCAAAAGCAGAAATAATTATTAGCTTGTATATTTAGCTGTGAGTATTAAAACATACAAATGATCAAATATTGTTATCTCAACTGTTACCGGCTATAACGATAACATCAAAGCAAAGGAATTTTATTTGCATCAAAGAGATATGCTGTGAAATCTATGTGTTAAGGATTTGTAGCTAAAAAAAGATATTATTTGTATTGCAAGAATGCAAATTATGTTTGTTGAATCATCGAAAATTTTGTAGCGCAGCTATGTACAGCATTCTAAAGTATGACAGATATTTTTTAATCGTACATTTCCAATGAATATTTCATATATAATGTAGCGCATTAGTTTAATATAAAAAATGATGTAGGTCTAACACAATCACACTCTAAGCAAGTGCATGCAGGAATCGGGGAGAGAGAACAAGAATTTTCGTCTAACATATACAACATTCTATTATATGTACAAAAGAACTATGTATAAACATTTTCTCTTAAATATCCAAATATCTTTTTAAGCATAATATATGTGTACAAAAAAATTTTTACATTCATGAACATATTATCAAAAAAACATACAAGAACGAGTTGAAATAAAATTACAGTTACAATCTTTTTTAAATTTGCGATATTTTTATCTTATATGAAAAATGTATTATAAATATATACAGGGTGTCCCATTTTAATCTCCTCAGGCAAATATCTCAAAAACCAAGCCCGCAAGAGAAAAATGTTTCAGACAAAAGTTGTTTGGTTTCGAATTTGTCTCATTATTCTGTACATAGAAATATTACGGTAAGATTATAAAAAACTAAATATTTTACGAGATATTTAATTTTTTATATCAAAATATGTCAGATTAAAATATAAAATAACTCAAAAAGTACTTAATGAAAAAATACTTTATTATAGTGTTTTGGAAAGCTCTCGATGTCAGCTACAAGAATACTAAATAAAAAATGGGGGTTTCCATTTAAGATTTTAAAGTTGACCTTCACATGACCTTTAAATGATTTTCCAAGGTCAAATCATGGTCACCATCTTATGGCCCCCTCGAAACCAAACAACTTTTGTCTGAAACATTTTTCTCTTCCGAGCTTGGTTTTTGAGATATTTGCCTGAGGAGATTAAAATGGGACACCCTGTATATATATAATCGTACACATGAGAAACAGACTGAGAATATATAAAAACTACTTTCTACTTTAAGCAAAAAATAAACGGGTGAAATGACCAGGATAAGTTTAATAATGTTATGCAAGTGTATAATTATATATGAGATATGTGTTATAATTTTGTAACTAGTAAAAAAGAAAACTGTGCAAGGATTTATCAAGAGGATTTTATTAATAAATATCATAATACGATTTCGAGTGTACCCGCGTATTGTTAAAGGAATTGTGCAATGTTTAATGTTGAAACAAACGCAAGATGTATATATTGTATATGTGTCCAGAGAACGCCATTCTGTGAGAATGCATTATAAAAGATACACTAACGAAGACCATAATCGCTTACCATGAGAGATGTCTTTGGTCAATTTAATGCGCCCTTGATCCAAAACCTCATTAAATGCAGGCCAACCGCATCCGCTGTCGTACTTGGTATCCGAGGAGAATAATTCCTGATCGCACACGATACAGGTATACGTTCCCTTTTCGTAAAACTTATTGTAGCAACCGCTAAACGGCCTGCGAAATAAAGAATAAAAATGAGGGTGGGTTGGGATGGCGCGAGAGGGGAAAAAAAAAAGGGGGAGCGAACTATGCGTGACACATATGGTTTATTTTTAAACCTGTTGGCCGTGAGAGGGGCAGACCAGAGAGAGAGACGCTCTTGAAAAAGTTATTTCGGTGTATACGTCGTCTAACGATATAAAATTAAACTGACCATCGCGCGGGAACGTGACGTTTTCATCTTATGATATATCTTGCAGTAAATTACGTCATATCGCGATTTTATTTAAAAAAAAAATCACGTGTCGCGTATAATGAGGCCACGTTAACCGTTAGATATGTAAATGTACATGCCATAATATTATAATGCTTCTCTTCGCGAAATCAACACTGAATAAATACACATATTGATACGCATTATTTTAACATAAATAAATATTTTTTTAAATATTAAAAAATTAATAAATTAATAAAATTAATCAATACATTTATTAATTTAAGAATTAATAAATATGTATTTTTAAAAAGATTTTAATATTTTTAAAAACTTATAATATAAATTTGTGTTCAAAATTCAAACGAGATATTTTTAAATGTAAAAAATGGAGTGGGGTAAAAATTGTCTGGCACGTTGTGTAAATATGGATCGGGACGAATAACATCCGTTTGTGTCACCAATATAATTAGCATAGTTCGAAGTCTCTATTATGTTATCGACGTTGCGCAACTATGTTATACGCTTTGACTATTATAGAATCAGCGGACATCGCCCCCCCCCCTCTCTCTCTCTCTCTCTCTCTCTCTCTCTCTCTCTCTGGTGAAGAAAAATCAAATGCATCGTCGGAGCGTGATAACAGTAAACTCTGTGATGTTGCGTCTGCAAACAAGAAATATTCTCGCAAACACATAGTTCGATGAACAATCGTTCTTTAATCAAGGCACAATCTACTACGTAAAGCAAAAATTTTGATTCAAAATCCTCGTGCAATTATCATTTTTCCCCGATTATTTTCCCGTGACAGAGGTACGTGAAAATGAACCTAGTGTCGAGTCAACGTGATCTTCGCTGACACGGGGTTTTTCGAGTTTCGCGCCTCTTCGTGGAAAAAAAAAGTCTCACCTCTCCGTGCCCTTCTCCTGCGTCACATGCCACTGCAGCGGCGTCAAACGTTTCCGCGCCTCCTCCTTGTCGATCACCGTTGTCATTCTCCTGACAGCACCGAGCGTGAATCGCAGAATCTTGAGACGGGATCGAATTTCCCTAGAGTCGAATATACGCGTGCCAAGCACGCGGTTTCACCTGTCGATTCTAGCGCGAGAGACGGGCGATCTTGCCGCGCTTTCGTCGTTACGAGAGAGAACCTACTCTTGAAGCCGCTCTCGTGAGTGAGTACACGCGCACTCTAATATCGGCCAACTTCGCCGCACCGGAGCCGACTGAACCGCGCTTCGAACGCGCTGCCGCGATTTCCCGCGGTAACTCCGCGAGCTCTTGGCGCTCCAGTCATGTTCCAGCTAGAGTCCCTAAAGATAGAGTCTGGCCACGGTGCGTGTTCCTTTTTATTGGTCAAAAGGAAGTTTGGAAAAACATGGCGGAACCAATAGAAATTGTTATGGGAAGCATAAGAATTTAAAGAGAAATGAAATAAGAAAATTACAAACAATTCTCATTTATTTACATAAATAAGAAAATTACGAATATATCCTACTTTTTTAATAAATTTTTAAATTAAAGAATAAAGAAACATTAACTTGAATATAACAATAATATAACAATACTCAATATAATATTCTAAAAATATTTAATAATAATATAATAATACTATAGAAAAAAATATAAATTATATATAATAAAAATATTAACTTTTTCACTTTTACAACGCAATTGCAATTATACTGCACTACATGTATACACCGCCGCCATGTTTTTCTAAAACTAATCGAGTGGCCAGACTCTAATACCCGTATTCATAGTCCTTCCTTATTTTAAGGACGGAGGAAGCCTCCATGAAGGATTCCTTGAATCTGCAAGGCCACCTTGTTTCATAGATGGACCTCGAGTCTTCCTTTCAGAAGGAAGGAATATTTTAGGGATTTTTAGTGACCGACTGGAGGCAGCACCGTTTTATGCTGCCTGCAACTAATTTCATATAATACATATGAAAACTTTTTCGTATCTTCAAAAAATTCCACGGGATTTTCCCAATCGCGAATGTATCTTTTCGGAATTCGCCACAGAATCCGATTCTCTGGATTTTCGTCTTCAAATCCATCTCAGAATCATTTAAAAATTCATTGTCCATTATCCCTTTTTCCTTTATACACTTTCAGTTTGAGAGCGCGACAACAAATAACCACAAAATCACAAATGTAACGAAACTAACTTTTGGAGGTTATATTTGGTTATATTCTGCGTATCGTCTGCTAAAAAGGTCGCATCACTCCTCAAGGAAGCTCGTGACCTTCCTTGAGATAAGGGAGCCAATAAGATTCCTTGTTCGGTCAAGGAAAGTTTATGAAACGAGGAACAAGGAATCCTTATTCCTCAAGGACGGACTATGAATACGGGTATATATATCTTTAGGGACTCTAGTTCCAGCCAGACAGAATCAAGACGGAGTGGAGCGGATATTGTTTTCTACTCTGATTGGTTCCGCCATTTTTAGGTTTTTAACTTATTGACGGAGTGTTCCATAATAATCGTATTATCTCTCGTGTACAGATAGAGTGGGTTAAACTGAACAGAAATATTATCGAGTAAAGTCTGGTCAATCAGCGCCAACCTTTAGCCGGACGCACGTATATTACGATCTCAAATTCTAAATTAAAAAGATATTCTATTGTAACAATAGTCTTTACCATCGTAACAATAATGTTAGACAAACGAAGGAAGATATGCATATTACAAATACATTGCACCGTAACATTACTGTAGTCCTACATTGAAATATTTCTGAGGGCGGACATTTCAACGTTGCCGCAGGCTTGCAGTAACATTGCAGAAACATTTCGCAACTTCTATGCAATATTACAATGTTTCAATGTAAGATCTATGCAATGTTTTTGCAATCTTTCGGTGCTGGGTACAGTTAGCGTCACTGTACCGGCTAGTTAAACCGTCGTAAGAAAAACGCCGACGTGGCCCTTCTTAAGCCGATATTACATTTGTCGTACGACAAACTTTTTAAGCATATTGATTGGCTGCAAAATAGAAACTTTCTCAAGTCTCTAGAAAGTTTCTATTTTGCAGCCAATCAATATGCTTAAAAAATTCGTCGTACGACGAATGTAATATCGGCCTTAGTGCCGGTTTACAATAAATGATTTAAGCCCTAAACCTTAAGAAATTAACTAATCACAGTCGAGTATTCTCCTCATACTTGATTGTGATTGGTCAATTTTTTAAGGCTTAGGGCTTAAATCACCTATTGCATTAACCAATTAGAATAAAGAAATCTTTACTCTCTTTGCCCTGATTGGTCAATCGAAAAGTTTGAAGAATTTCTAGCGTCTTTCCGACCGCAGTCCATATGGTAACAATTTTCGGCTTTGGAGAACCATTTTCACGTTGGTAGCAATGTCCACGCGACGAGTACTAACGTCACGTCGTATCTTTTAATCGATGATTGAACGGCTTAGAAAATCACGTTACTCGTATCATCATTATCGTAAGTACGATACATCGATGAAAACTGTTGAATAAATAAAATATCTCCCTCTCGATGAATAAAGTATCCCTTAAATTGATCGAGAGTAAAGCGTCATCGTTAATCCGAACGAGCGCGCGTTTTCCTTTCAATACATCCTCGATTCTCAAATCTTAGTCACGCTGACTCGTCGGCGTGACGTCACAGCAGCGACCATATTCGCGGCGAGCGCTCGTGATTGGTCGGCCGGCGCGGCGGAGTGGGGGCGCGATGATCGGAACGGTCGGCGCACTGAGCGCCGTCGCCATCTTGGCAGATAGAAGCAGCCTGCTGTCGTCGTCAGATCAGCCGCCGACGTTACACCGTCCAGCTGAGCCGTTGCCAAAGCTAAGCGCGAGCTGCCTGGCTCCGCTGCTGGTGAACGCGGAGAAATCGCGGCGGGCTATTGTTGGCGTCGCGCGAACGATCGAACCGGCTAAGAAGGAGGAGGAGGCGGAGGCGGCGGACGAGGAAAGAGGAGGAGGAGGAGGAGGAGAACGAGTACGAGGAGAGGTACCGGAAAAGCATCGCGGCGGGCCAAGTATAATATCGGGACCGTGTGTGAGAGGGACGTTGCGGGCGCCTTCGCGCGATAGCGCCTGCTCCTGGTCTCTCGGTTCTCGTTTACGCCGTACGAGTGTGTCGTGTGATCGGTGTGCGGTGTGAAGTTAGTTGCGGTGCCGAAAATCCGTCGTCCATCCGTTGTTCGCGTCGCGCCAAAGAGGGCCGGACTTCACCCCGTTTCTCGCTTCATCGTCAAAATTCCTCGCGTCGTCCTCGCTCTCGCGCGCATTTCTCGTTTTCCCTGTGTACGAGGGGAGCGCTCTCCATCGCGCCGGATAAATTGCCGAATTCGCGTACGCGAACTGCTGTTGCTGACTGTTGCTGATATTCACTGTGTGTGACAGCGGGACAGTATGGCGGGACAAACGATCAACGACAGGCTGCTGGCCGCGAGGCACAGCATCGCCGGTCAGGGCCTCGCCAAGTCTGTTTGCAAGGCCACCACGGAGGAGATGATCGGACCTAAAAAGAAGCATCTTGACTGTAAGTAAAGAAAGTGAAAGTTTCTCGGACATATCCATCGGCCGGCTCCATTCGCTCCATTTGCGAATTTAAACGGATAGTTAACAGCCGGTGGTATTTTCTTTCTTTCTTTCTTTCTTTCTTTTTTTTTTGTGTCTCAACTTCAAATTTGAAGTCCGTATCGAGGGAAAAGGTGAATTGATTTCAAATTTATAGCGTGAACGGTAGGGGGTGTACTAGCCTATTCCCAGATTCGAGGACGATTTCGAGTCCGTCCGTTCCGCTGTCTGCGTACAGCGAGAGTATGTACGCGCGAAAGAGCGATGTAGAGGGGTCGCAAGTTAAGCGACGAGTCGCTCACCTTTCCCATTTGTCTACCGGGTGAAGAAGATGACTAGCGCTTGACTCACACCTCCCCACTGACTTTGCGCGAATCCCGGTATTCCCTTTGTATCAATCTTCTGATTGGCATAATCGCATGAAAGCGACTTTGGAGCGTCGAATTGAGAATCCCCCTTTCTGCTCTGAATATAATAATCGAAATAGATATTTTAAACCGCATTTCTCGAAAATATATACGTACGATTCATTTCTCTTACGTTTCCTGTTCGTATTGCCGTATTCTGTTAAAAAAATTCTGATAAAAAAATACCAATATGCAAATCAGAAAAGTAACGAGTGTGCGCGACGAAGATAGAATCTTAAAGGATTGTGCACGATATAATAATATATAATAATTATGCGATATCTTGAGGAGAAATCTAAGTGTCCATCCTTTTTCAGCTATAATCCTTCTACGTTTAAGGACGAAACGAATGTATATTCTTAATGACGGAAAGAGAAGGGAGAATGTTAATTATTATAATGTCAAAATTAGTATATACTATGGTTATATTTTTAGTATTATGCATATTATATAATATACATACATATATGATCTTTTAGCACACTTTTTTTTTTTTTTTACGTAAAGTTTTTCCACATTTCTTTACGTTATGAACGAGGCAAAGGTTCGTCCTTTGAGAGGAGAAACGGAGAAAAAGGTATGTAATGCGCGATAGAAAAGGAATTGCTTATTATTGACGAGTTCGATCGAAAGAGACGTGAATTTTTGTGGATATTCGACTTTACATCAAGATTGCACGTTTACATGTAAATTTCATTTACATAGAAATAATGCTTGTTCGATCCGGGTTATAATGTCCGATTGCGAAGATGGTCCAAATCATACATCTTTTATTTAGAAATAATTTTAAAGATTGTGATGTAACTAAAAGATGGTTTGTAGAAATAGGTTAGGATGAGAATGAAGTAGAGGAAAAATTGTGGAAAGATGTGTTAGATAATGCGAAAGGAAGGTTATTAAGGAAAATTTGGAAGGAGAAGGAGAAGGTTATAAGAAAAATAGGAATATAAGGTAGTTATAAGTAGTTATAAGGGTATGCATGAGAGAATGAGAAAGGGATGTGAGTTATAGGTATTGTGTAAACCAAGTCCATTTCTTGGCGTTAAGCTGAAGTTAAATAAAGATTAAATAAATATTTAGAAATAATCGATTATATTGAATCTTGATGCGTGTTTAAAATACACATTGTTGGCTCTAGCTTAGGGGAAAGATATCTGTTTCGTGTTTATACGTATTTCACGTGTTTTGGAATAAAGTTTTCGAAGTATTTTGTTTTTATGAAGTAAAATAGGGAATCAATCGTTTTATCCATATTTAAATTGCGTAATTATTTGCACATACTGAAGCAACTAGTTGAGGAAAATTGGAAAATCTTTACTCTCATTCTGTGCCAATATTTAATTTTTTTATTCGAATGCAATTTAAATATAATTCGTTTGTGAAATTGTTCTTAGAAATACATAACCTATAAAAATCTCGAATTGAGGGGATGAAAGTGCTCTTTAACGTCGTGAACTTTACTTCGAAATTAACCTCCATCAGATTAGAATGGTAATTAATTAAACCGAGAGTAGAGAGTTCTTATTTGGATCGCGTGTTAATGGAAGAAACGAAGAAAAAAAAAAGAAACTTGATAAACTTTACATATTCAAAAGATTCGTAAACAGCTATTTTTAGGTATATTTAAAATTTATTTTTTATAAAAAATATACATATATTACACATATAATATATTAATTTAAATAAAACTTAAACATATCACGTAGCGTTTATTGAATGTACAATACATTATTGTTGGAGTGAAATTTGTCTAACATAAATCTTCAGATTATGAAAACATATACAGGCTGTCCTAGACCACCCGTACACCCCCTTTCTTTCAAAAACTAAGCATTTTAGAGAAAAACGTTTTGAACAAAAATTGTATGGGATTCGAGGGGAACATAAGATGGTGTCATTGGTTTGACCTTGAATGGCATCGTTAAGGTCAAGTCAAGGACACTTTTAATTTCTTAAATGGAACCCCCTATTTTTTATTGCATATTCATATAACTTATGTCGAGAGCTTTCCAAAACACTATAATAAAGTATTTTTTTCATTAAGTACTTTTTGAGTTATTTTGTATTTTAATCTGACATATTTTGATTTTAAAAAGTAAATATCTTGTAAAATATTTAGTTTTCGATAATCTTACCGTAATATTTTTATATACAGAATAATGAGACAAATCAATTAGTATAAAAAAGAATTGTTTTTAAGAAAATTATTACAACCCACCTAACCTAATCATACAATTTTTGTTCAAAATGTTTTTCTCTAAAATGCTTAGTTTTTGAAAGAAAAGGGGTGTACGGGTGGTCTTAGGGCACCCTGTACACATTAACTGCGTAAACACCAGTATCTCGTACACACAACAGTATACATTGCCGGGATTAACAGGAAAGACATCGCGCGGATTGTCTTCTTCGACGAGAGAGATATGGAATAATAATTTCACAAGATGACGGAATCTTTCGCGGTAGCGATGGCCGTCGTTATTCACGTCGACCGATTACATATCGCGCTGGTAATTTCCTTCCGTTACGAACGAAAGCGTGTCGGGACGGATGACAGCGACTTTGATAGTCGATTGATAGTTCTCTCTCTCTCTCTCTCTCTCTCTCTCTCTCTCTATCGCCCTCCTCTACTCCTACGATCTGACCTCGACGCGAGCGGGTATCTCAATGAACCCCATTCCGCATTCAGCAAAATCGATCGACGCCTATTTCAGCCTTCGCCCTTACCGGGGCTCCACTTCTCTCTCCTCGATCAGACGAGAGAGATAATTCCTGGAATAATTATTTAATAGAGAGATATCGCATTGTGCGCGCACACACATATGCGTTAAAATGAGTTTTTACAATGAATCGTGACGCGCTGAATGAAAAAGCATATAATCTAATGGATTTGCTTTGATCCAAAAATAGATATCGATGGATAAGAGAGAGAATTAACGACGAATCGCGTAGAGAGAGAGAGAGAGAGAAAGAGATTTGTAATTTGCATATGCTGCAATTAAAATTAATATTATTTTTTTTTTTTTTTTTTTTTTTTTTTTTTTGCATGGTGTCATTCTTTGACATTGGTCGAATCTTCTCACTACAAATTAACGGCATTTGTAATTTCATGATTCATATGTAAGATGCAAATTTATGATACACGAGAGTATATGAATGATCGAAATAAACATTAAAAAAATATAATGTATTAGGTATAATATACTGTATATACTGTATAATATAACGTATTAAATATAATATACATTATATTAAAACGTAATATATATTGAAAAAAATATGAAAATATGAAAATATTGGAATACCGAAGTCATGTAGTTTAGAATTTAAAGAGCATGCAAAAGAGATGAAATTTAATCCTCTTCTTTTAATGGATATTTTTAAACTGTACGACAAAAGAGAATTTCTATCTCTCTTTTCCGGTATATAAGTAATACATACAACCTTTCTTATATTTATATTCCGCCTTCATGCTTTACAAACTCATAACTCAGAAATTTGTCATATTTCCTTCCTATCTGCGTGTCTTTTTTTTTTTTCAAAAGTATTTTTATGAGTAAGTTGGCAATATGTCTTGCAAATGTCGAAGAAACAGCTTGATAAAAATGGATAAGTATATTTCGCGAATAGTCGTCAAGACCGTATTCTGACCTGATAAGTCGCGAAACCGTACGAGTTCCATTTAATTATCGATTTCGCTGGCCGCGTAGTTGCACGAAATGCTTCATATTATAGATCTACGGGGTGTGCCAAAACTATTTATTCCTACTTTGTTGCTGTAAAAAAAATGGTCCGAAAATATTCTCTTCCATCTTATTATAATGCAACAAATTTTCTAGATTTTCAATTTTAGACCTTTTTTTTTTTTTTTTTTTTTTTTTTTTTTTTTTTTTTTTTTTTTTTTTAATGACGGATGCATGAGACTCGTGTGATAATCCGCGTTTCTTCCAATTCACGAATATTTTGTCCGTATTTAAGGATACATGTGTAATGTCGAAACATTGACAAAGGGATGAAAATTTCGTAGACTATTCTACTATTTCTTCTGAATATCCGTGCAAAATCTGAGCACGATTCTTCTTCAACGGTTTGGAAATTATTTGAGTTTAAAGTTGTTATTGATTTTTGTGGAAAATCGCGTATTGCAGCACTTATTGACAAATTTGACAAGGAAAAAAACATCGTCAACGAAATAAAAATTTTCACATATATTAAGGAAAACTAATAAATATTTGTGCAAAACTTGATTTAGATCCACTTACTCATTAAAAGTTATTTACTAAAAATTGTAGAAAAATATCTACCTTTCTCTCTCTCTCTCTCTCTCTCTCTCTCTCTCTCTCTTTTTGTAAGTTAGTCTTTTTTATGTTCCTTGATTTTACGGGGTATTCACAATCAAAGGTTTTAGTCATAAATTAGGAAAAATATTAATTACAATTATTTTCTTTTACGAAGACGTCAAAAATCATATTATTTTGTGATATTTTAACTTGTTTTCTCCGGATTTATTTATTTGATTTTTCAAACAGTACAAACATAAGAAATATTTTCTTTTTTAATTTTGATAGTTTTTTGCTACCATTGTACAGCCAAAACATCCTTAAACGACTACCTCTCAGCATTTTCTTTTTTTCATGCCAAGTACGATTATTGGCTTTCCATTTTGGCTGTTGATCATATCTTGTTAATACCTCTATATATCGTAAATATTTATAATAGAATAATATTTACCATCGAGTCCTCGTCAGTGTATGTTCCCAGTCAATTTGACTTAAATCTGTTGTTATTAAGAGATAGAGAGGAGAGAGAAGGAGGGGAGGGGGGGGGGGAGACATTTTATAAGCTCTGCGTCGAGAAACTTCTACAATTGACTCGAGAATATAAAAGAAAGAGGATTTTGTTTTATCATCTGTAGAATCATATTGCGATCGATATTTCGATATATTCTACGTAGTTTTTACAATAAAAAAATATAATAAAATATAAATGCATATATATATATATATATATATATATATAAAACTATTATAAATTAAATATTGATTGTGCAATAATTTTTAAGGAATTTGAAGATTTTTTTTGTCTCCTTCATCGCAGAGACTGATCCATACCAATAATTTAATTTAACGGATTATTAAGTATTAATGAAAAAATTTTCAATGTATTATCAAAGTACGTTGATGATTAATCTTAATCTGCCTTAATACTTAAATATAAAAGATAACTCTTTATACATATCCTATATAGCTTAAATTGCATAAGCATATATTTATCGCAATATGTAATAAATCGCTGAAGATACAATTTTTTTTTTTTTTTTTTTTTTTTTTTTTTTTAATCACACTTATTGTTAGTAGTTATCGTGCCCGCAAAGCAATTGTGAGCCTTCTCATGAGTTTTCACTTCGTCATTAGCTTATATCGTGACCTCAATTTCTCCTGTTTGCAGTACGAATCCTTAGGGATCCGCGTAACGAACGACTTTTACATTAACGTAGGAGGGTATAATTATATATAGATCAGGAATCCGTGACTTGCATCGATAATTCAAAGAATTATACAATAATAAAGAAGCCGGAGATTCTCTTCTTGAAGGACCCTTGATCCTCGTGCTGCTGATTTGCCAGAACGACGGATATACAAAGCCGCTATTGGCCGATCAATAATTTCACCGAACGACGAAATGTCCATCTGTTGTGTTGTTCTACGCGAAATTGATCAAATAATGGTCTGTTTACACCAGGTGATTTCTATTACGAAAATAGAAGTCGGTATAGTTTTGTTAGATTGAATTTTCGATTCTATAAATAAGAATTATTTCGACTTTTATTCGCGATAAAAAGATTGCCGCCATCGCGTTATAAAATTCGTTGAATTATATGTGTTTGAATTTTTATTTTTGATATCGTGTATGGTATATGTATGCGAGTTTTGTATTCTAAAATAAATGTTATATGTGGAAACGATAACACGAGTTAATATTTATGATCGCTGCGTTCGTATATACAGGGTGTAACAGAGCGCCGTATCAGCAGTTTTTTTGCGAGGAAACAACGCATTTTCGTGAAAAATGTTTCATGCAAAAATTGTAGAGCTCAATGTGGCGCATTATATAATAATATTAGTGTGACCTTGAATAGCACCGTCAAGGTCATATAAAAATCGCTTTGAATTTTTTAAATGGAACCCCCTATTTTTCATTACATATTCTTGTAGCTTACCTCGAGAGCTTTCCAAAACACTATAATAAAGTATTTTTTTATTAAGTACTTTTTGAATTATTTTATATTTTAATCTGACAAATTTTGATATAAAAATTAAAATATCTCGTAAGATATTTAGCTTTCGATAATCTTACCGTAATACTTTTATGTACAGAATAATGAGACAAATCAATTAGTATAAAAAAATAATTGTTTTTAAGAAAATTATTTACAATGTTATGTTATTTTTTTAAACTTTATTTTTTCCCACTAATTGATATTGTGCGATATTTTTCGCGGATATTTATACGGCGTCCTACGCGTTCTATCTTATAAAATTTTACATAGATATAATAACACGAAATGTCAGATAATCAAAATGCGTTGCGGTCCATCTCGTCACCAATGATAATTGTTATTGTTTCGAGAGTGTCATTCCAATCGAGAAACAGTCAATGTCATTTTTCGCGACGTGAAGACAGAAGGACAAGTGTCATGTGCTAAACTATGCGTTAATTGTATGTTATAACCAACCATCCTCGAGATGACTCGAACGTAGAACAACAATTGCTATTCTGTAGTTAAGTAAAAGGATGAGCGCTAGGTCGTGTGTTATGAATCATTGGTGAAATATATAAAAGTCGGTTTATTCTTGCAAGTCAGAGATTCAAGACCATCGATCTCTTTTAAATTTCTAAGAGAATCGTCTTTTTTTTTTTCCTTTTCTATCCAACGCTGTTCTATACAATTTTCTATTTTCTAAAGTTTTAGTTTTTGGAACTCTATGTTTTAATTATTATTACTAAATCATAAATTTCTATTTTTATTTTTATTTATTAGATTTAAATAATATATAATATTAATATAATATAATAATATGAATAATATATTGTCTTTCTCTCTCTGTTTCTCTCTCTCTCTCTCTCTCTCTCTCTCTCTCTCTCTCGCTGCGACACGATACAAATTTTTTTTAAATTTATATTTTGTAGTTTGATATAATTAAAAATTCTTATTGTTGAGTTCATCATGTTAAGTTTGTCCATTTGCTCTCTTATATCTCGGAGTCGTACAATGGCATTGCCTGTTTCTCTATGGCCTTTAAAGTTATTTTAAGTATCGTGATTGTACAAAGAATTTTTTATGTTAGTTTTTTTTGGTTGTCAAAGAGCCTTTTTCTTTTGCACTATTTATTCTTGTCAATTCTATTTATGATTCCCGTGATTTTTGCCACGAAAGATGATTTTTTTTTTCCCGTTACTATGTATCAGCTCGCATAGCGAGGATTTGACAGATGAAATGTTACGTGAAATATGGTATTTTTTTAGTCCGTTTTAAAAAACGAGATCTTTAATGTCATTTGCACCGTTCAAGGGCGATGTTTTCTGCACAACCATGATGCATTCGATCTCGATACCGTCGTACCATCATGATCGTGTATGTAGACGAGCGTTTAACGATTGGCGAAAATGGATCTTTAAAGTCATTCACTTACGGTCAACGTTCTCTCAGCTGGACAGCGTTTCGAAGGGATCAATCGACACAGACAATAATACTGCGAGCCTAACGCAATGTCACGTAAAAATAAGATTACGGTATCAATCTAGGAAAGTAGATCTTTTAATCTCGGTTCGCCCATCGATTTAATCAAATTTAATTAATCCTAAATCAATTTATTGTATTCCTTTCTCCAAAAATTATGTAATATCTTTTGTAAAAGCTAAAATCAAAATTGTATAATGAATGCTGCTACATTCGCACACAAAGATTTGAAATAAAAATGAGTTTAACCAAGTCAAGAAATAAATAAAGTTAAAAAATATACTTGTGGTAAAGAAACAATATCAATTATCTCGAAATCAGTTGTCGTGCCAATTAACAATCGTCTTTGAAATGTAATGACATTATTTTAATATGATTTCTAAGAGAAATAGTTAAATTCTCTCTAAATAAACATTAGATATTGCCTTGAGGATTAAACTTTATCCGGTCACGGTCAATGTTCTTTCTTTGTCGCGTAGCGTGTATCAATGCACACGAGAGGGGTCAATCGATAGCACCTCTATTTTTCGCTCGGAAAAAACAACAGTGTATCTTTTATGCGAGATTTAATTCGATGAATATTGTTTTCTCGGTATACGTGGCAATCATTTATAAAAGGAGTCTTTGATGAAACGCGAAGCAGCGTGTGCGTTACTAAAATTTTTCTATTCTGATATGAATTATTGGACATATATAAATATAATAATAATAATAATAAGTAAAAAAAAAAAAATTGAAAGTTAATTATTTCAATATATTTTGAATTTTAATCTCACTTTAGTCGAGCTGTAATTTTATTCAATGGAATAACAGAATTTTAGATTTAAGATTTTCTCCGTTGTATTCTAGTTTTTACGCACACACACATACATACACATATGCATACAACAAATCAAATGGTAAATAAATTTTTAATTCGGATAATATTGGAAATTTTAAAATCTAAAGTAGATTACATAGTAGAAGTTTCTTGATCAATTTGAATTGAATTTGATGTATCATTTCTTTGACGTGATATGAGATTTAAGATTTCTTTCTTTATGGAAATATGAATGGTAATACAGGATGTCCCATTTTAAAAGTTCCATCCTCATAACTTTTCGGGATCAACGTTTGAAGGAAAACGACTCGGATAAAAGTTGTATGTAATAGTGACCTTGGAATTGACATTAAAGGTCATTTTCAAGGTCATTTGAAGGTAACTTTCGTTTTTTAAATGGAACCCCCTATTTTTCCTATTTATATAATTTTCTTAAAAACAATTTTTTTTTTTATACTAATTGATTTGTCTCATTATGCTGTACGTAGAAGTATTACGGTAAGATTATCGAAAACAAAATATTTTACGAGATATTTAATTTTTTATATCAAAATATATCAGATTAAAATATAAGATAACTTAAAAAGTACTTAATAAAAAAATACTTTATTATAGTGTTTTGGAAAGCTCTCGAAATAAGTTACAAGAATATGTAATGAAAAATAGGGAGGGGGTTTCATTTAAAAAACGTAAGTTGACCTTCAAATGACCTTTAATGTCAAATCCAAGGTTACTATTGGATAACCCCCTTTGTCCCCTACAACTTTTATCCGAGTCGTTTTCCTTCAAACGTTGATCCTGAAAAGTTATGAAGGCGGAACTTTTAAAATGGGACATCCTGTATAATAAAATATAGATGGATATCTTAAAGACAGCAAATAAATATTGCAAAAATGTCTTCGTTTCCCAAGACGAGGCAAAAATCGCTTGCGTTGTAGTAAAATATAACACATTAGCCATATGATGTAAAAATTGTCCATGAAATCGATTGCATCGCGATACGCACACGAGCTCCACTGACGTTTCGCAATTTACGACCGTCCACGATCCAATCGAATTTGCAATCGATCGCCTTATCGTATGCTCCACTTATTCCAAAATGGAATTTATCCACGCGTGCCAAGCGCGTTTGCATAAAGCCAGGTCGCTTTCATTTGTGCCATTTTTCTCGTCGTTATCGTTAACTTCGATCTTGGTACATTCGAGCGCATTTTACCAATTCTCGTTGTCAACACGACGCATTTTTTTAACAAAGATGATCGAATAAAAGATATTTAAATTCTATCGGAGCAAATTCTCATCGTCGAAAATAACATTGCAAAAACTAAACCAGATTCAACCTTGGAATTCTAGAAATTCTCTTATAAGAATTTTAAATGTATGTTCGTGTATATTATGTCATATATAATGTTTATTTTTTTCAAATTTATTTTAATTTATGCACATTTTATTCACGATCGTGTGTCTTAGTAAAAAAAAAAAAAAAAAAAAAAAAAAAAAAAAAAAAAAAAAAAAAAAAAAAAAAAAAACCGAAGTCGGAGAGAAGGAAAGAGAGAGAGAGAAAAGAGGATCTTATACCATTTTTTGAGACTTTTGAAGATGCGTTAAGGATATATGTGTCATCATATTTCGAAATATTGATAGAAGCATGAAAATTTCATAGACTGTTATACTATTTCTTCTGAATGTCTCTGCAAAACCTGAGCACAATTTTCTTAACGATTTGGAAATTATTTAAGTTTAAAATTACTATTGAATCTTTTTATGGAAAATTCTTTTCTCATGGAAATATTCTTGTCTTATGGAAAATCGCGTATTGTAGCACTTATTGACAAATTTGTGATAAGAAACACATTGCCAACGAAATAAAAATTTTCACATATATTAAAAAAAAACTCTAATAAATATTTATGCAAAACTTGATTTAGATCCACTTACTCGTTTAAAAATTATTTACTAAAAATTGTAGAAAAATATTATCTGTCTCTCTCTCTCTTTTTGCAAACTACTCGTTTTTTTTGTTTCTTTCTTGCAATTGTTTTCAGGGAGTATTCACGATCGAAAGTTTTTGTCATAAATTAGGAAAAATATTAATTACAACTCGTTTCTTTTACGAAGACAATATTATTTCAAAAACCATATTATTTTGTGATATTTTAACTTTTTTTATAATCCGGATTTATTTATTTAATTTTTCAAATGTATGTGTGTATGTACGCAATATATTGTACAACCTCTAACTTCTGCAATTTTTGAGATATCAGGTTAAATTTTTTTTACATGGATAGAGTATCATTCAAGGATGGTTGGTTATTGAATTTGGTGAGAATCGATGAAAAGGTTTATTTTTTATAAAATTTTTAATTTTTTGAAAAATGTCTGTATACATTGTAACTTTCGCAAATTTTGAGATATCAGATAAAATTTTTTTAGATGGATAAAGTATTATTAAAGGATGGTTGGTACTGAATTTGATGAGTATCGGTGAAAGGGTTCATTTTTTATAAAATTTAGAATTTTTTTTGAGAAATGTCTGTACACGCTGTAAATTTCAGAAAATTTGAGATATCGGATAAAATTTTTTTACATGAATAATCTATAACGATTATATAAAAATAAAAAAAAGTATCTAAATTAGAAAATAGCATACTGCTTCTTTATCTTTTTATCTCGTTCATAAAGCTTCCTCTATGAGGGAGCAAAAATTGAAAAAATCGCATGCTTAAAGCAGCTTAAGCTTCGTAAAATAAAATGATGAGGGAGCAATGTGCAAGTTTCTAACTCGCACAGTTCTACTTGTTTTGATACTATTGTACAGCCAAAACATCCTTAAACAGTGTGAGATTTCGTGGCTTTTGCTCCAAGACTCGTATTTAGCCTTAAATGCACCTGTATATTTCTCAGTTTACTCTAACGATTATGATTCAACACGCAAAATAAACAAAGCTACAATATTTGAACAATGTGTGAGACGCGGATATCCGAGAGTGTTTCGCGATTATAAACGTAAGTGAATTCGAGCGTGTTGGAATAGGTGTACCCTTCTCCCCTTTCCCTACCTGATTCCCTAATCTATTCATCGCGCGCGCAAAATTGCGCGTATGACGCCTTTGACGAAGGGCTTTTATGAATCGAAGACTTGATACTGACAATGAGAGAACACGTGGAAAACGAGAAGAAGGAAGTTAAGATGGAAGACGAATAAAAAGAAAAGGAGAAGAAATCGAATGTATACCAGGGACGAGTCGCAACCCCGAGAGGTGATTAGATTCAAAGGGAAGGGCCGATTATATTCTTAGCCTCATGCTTAGAGTAGCGTGCTAAGTATGCGACATATCATTATTTTCCGTAGTAAATGGCAAGAATTTTATCCGCGTGTAAATATCTCTCGCCGTGTATCTAGGGGAAAAAATATATTTCTGTTTTGTGAGATCACGTTATGTTAATTTAGCCTTTGATACTTTCAAAAAATTGCGTTTTTTATTAATTTTATACATTTTACACTTCTTCTTTTTATATATATATATATATATTTATATTTCGCTTTGAGATGAAATTTTTAATAATGCAGTGTTTTAATATTTCAATATCGGATTATTCGAGATATCGGGATTTTAATTGAATGTACAAGTAAAAAATAATTGAATATTTAATTAGATTATATTTTTTTTAATTCGTACATTTTGTTATTACATTTATATTTATGTTAGATGGCAATACTTCAATACTTATATTTATATTAGATGATAATATTTCAATATTGCAACAAATAAAGTTTCCTTTCGCGAAATCTTTCCTGAATAAAACTAGACTCGAAATCCAGGCAAAATCTATAATCAAGTCTCTTTATGACGATTTTCTAGAATATTTTACATACATGTGAAATAAAATATACGATCGGTGCATCAATTTCGATTGGAAAATTCTACAATGTGCTCGCTCGGCTGCTAAGCTGATTTTTGCAGCTCGCCGCTGCTGTAATCGCTCGCGTTGCCAAAACGCGTTATCGTACACGCCTCCGTCTGCGTCTGGAGATACACATGGCAGTGTCAGTCGTTGGGTTTACACCCCTTCGATACAGCCTAGATAGCGATTGTCTTTTTTAACAGCGCACGCACATTCAACAGCATCCTCCGACGATTGCCAATCGCGGGAAAATTTATTAAAAGCTCTCTGCGTATTATCAGCTGCGTCTGTCACGCTAAACGTACATTATTTATGTTAATTAAATTGCGTTCAGTACTCTGCGTTGATACCACTGCTTCTGCGTTGATACCACTGCTT
>NW_027223323.1:12376549-12541362 GCF_030449975.1 Polyergus mexicanus
AGCAGTGGTATCAACGCAGAGTACTCCTTCTATTTTAATTCAGGATCTCTACTTCCTGGAAATGAAATTATTTGGGATTTTATTTTGTACCTGGAAAAAATCAGGGAATTCTCATGGAATTTTATTGAAATTTAAAGAATCGAGAAAAAAAATTACCTCTTTGATAATTTTGCTCTTATATTGTAAGTAGCCGGCACCTCACCGATAAGACAAATTTTGAATTATGTGTTTAAAATATATGATACGTTCACTGAAGCATAGATTAGGATTTTTATGAAACGGCATCGTTAATCCTAACTAAAAATGTCTAAATTGAACGTGTCTAATATATTATAAATAGACATATCTTTTTATTCAATATCCTAATAAAATGTTGAATACACGCAGTACATAATATTTCTTTTTATTGTGAGCGTAGGAATTTTATTCATTTTCTGTCTTACTCTGCATTAAAATCGATCACGCAGATAATTATTACGCGCAGATAATTATCTGTGCTTTTGTTTACAAAAACAATCCGCGCAAATTAGAAGAACATATCGCGATAAGTCGATCGAATGAGAGAGAAGACGCTTTAAAGAACGTGGGAAACTGTTCGCGGTAAAATATTGTTTAACTCCTGTCGTTTTTTTCACGCCGATCGAATAAACTTTGATCTCCCTCGTGCGAGGAGGATATATTTTGTGAATTGTAAACAGATATGATAACAGATATCCATGGTCAGAGGCTTAATAAACGCAGGCTCACTCGATAAGAATTCTTGCTGTTAAAACATTACTAAGTATGTTAACTCGTATTATTATGTATCGAAATTTTTTTTCAAATATAATTTTACCTAATACATCATTTGTATTTCATACAAGGTGGGGTTTTTTTTTTTAAATTTATTCTCGGGAAAAATTGCCTCTTTAAATTTTCATCAAAAAAATTCAATCTTGAGATTAAGGATCCGATTAACAATATGCTAATATGCGCTTTCAGTGTGTGTATAATAATCAGGGTTGGGAAGTAACGCGTTACTTGTAACGCCGTTACCGTTACAGTTACTTTTTTCGGTAACTGTAACGGTAATGGCGTTACAAATTTTATTTGTAACGGAAAAAGTAACTTCGTTACAATTTTCGGTAACGAGTAACGAATTTAACAGTTACTTTTATCGTTACTTTTTTCAAATTTTTTGATTTATTTAAGATATTATTCTTGCTATTGTGCGTGATAAAATTTTTATCTTAACCGTAAAGTCGTAAGCAAATCGACCAATTAGCATTCTTATTATATTGTAAAAATGCTTGAATGTGATTGATCAACTTATGGCTCTTGCAGACCAGTGCGATGATGCGACGCGCGATATCCAATGAGAGCTTTATCTTTTCGGAAAAGCAGAGCTCTCATTTACTACCAGTTCTAAGTACCTTGCAACGAAAATTAGAAAATCTCAATAAATCTGACCTTATAGATTGCCATTCATTAGTTGAAGCTATTCAGCAAGGTTTAAATAAAAGGTAACTTATTAATTTGATTAATACATATGTTATTTAATTTTAAATAAGGATTTAATTGAAAAATATTATTTTATTTTAAACTATTGATTCAAAAGTATTAATTTCAATAAAACAAACAATGTCGCTTAATTTACTATATTTGATTTTAGATTTCTTACAATATTTGAAACAAAAGAATTAATAATAGCAGCATGTTTACATCCAAAATTTAAGTTAAACTGGTTAACCGGAGAAAAAAGAAAACATGCTGAAAATTACTTGGAGGATTTATTGGGAATCCGATCAACTGAAAATTCTTCAAAAGCTGGAAAATCTGACGATCACGATGATTTTTTCATTTTTGAGCAAAAAACGGTGCAAAATGAATCTGAACAAGAAGAATTGCAACGGTTTTTAAAATCAAATAATTGTAATATAGAAATGTTAAACGACTATCCAAAACTTAAAAAACTTTTTATTAAATATAATACAGCTCTACCAAGCAGTGCATCTGTAGAAAGAATGTTTAGCATCGGTGGCTCTGTATTAACACCACAAAGAGGGCATTTAAATGATGATACTATGAAGCAACAAATTTTATTAAAAATTATTAAAGAATTTCGATAAAATTTAATCATTTATTTTGTAATAAATCTTGAATGAAATCTTGCTTACAATTTTTTAAAAGTTTTTCTTATGCAAAATAATTTATTAGTTTGTATTGTAAAAAAGTAACGGAAATTGTAACGACTCGTTACTTTTTAGTAACTGTAACGGTAACGAGTAACTTTTTAAAATTAGTAACGAGTAACGGTAACGAGTTACTTTTTAGAAAAAATAACAGTAACGGTAACGAGTTACTTTTATAAAGTAACTTTCCCAACCCTGATAATAATACAATAGTAGTACAATATATTAAACATCGTCGCGTACGAAATCGAGCGACGACGCGATTATTAATCTTGTTACATGATATTCTTCTGACGTGGCTGCTACTTTCGTTAATCAATTGCGATTGATCGGCCTCCCGTACATTGCCGCTTGTTAAAATATTGAATTTTTGAGTCGTTCTTTTACATCCGTTTTAGATAATTTGCGATAATTTGTGATTCGAGAGCAGAAAATATTACTCTCTCTCTCTTTCTCTCTCTAATCTATACAATATCTATATCTCTTTCTCTTATTTATAATATAATTTTAGATAGTAATTTTTATATATTATATAATTTTGGATAAAAAAATCTCATGTTACTAATAATTAATTTAAATTATAATTATAGGCAGGACGAAAATAAAAAAAAATATATATATATATTTTTTTTTAATTTATATTAGTTTTATATATATTTTTGGCGGGTTATTATTAAATATATACATATCTCCCATATAATAATTTGATGACATTTAATCGTGCATTATGATTATTAAATCCGGTTAGTTTACTACGCGTAATAATAAAAAGAATAATGATGAGAATTACGTGAATTCTGAATCACTCGATTTCTTTGAATCATCTGAATCATCTGAATGCTGAAAGTTTTAGTTGAAAATTCCGTGCGAAAAATTTTTTACAATTAATCATGTAGATATCTATTGTACAATCTGGAACGAGTAAAATTATTTTATCAGGTTTTTTTTTGGTTTAGTTTTGTAGATTTTACAGGATAAAATCGGTCGGTTCACTTTAGAAATTACATCCATCTTAATCAAGATCTTTTATTTGTAACGATATACTATTTTGTATTTAGTTCAGAATTCATAAAGATAAAAAGTGGTGGATGATTTTCAATTATACTTAATAGATCGTTACGCTAGGCAGCTGTTATTTTATCCGCGATAAGGATATTAATTCGCTTTTACCTCGCACTTTCATGTATAAAATTGTCGAACATATCCTCGTAAAAAAGTCTAATACGAATATATAAAAATTTATTTTCATTAAGTTTTCAACTTGAAATTTCGCATTCGCGAGAGATTCTCACAACACAATACTATCGTCACTGACGACGATTGTGAATCATACGTAGTATGTAAATTACAATGTAATCTTATAAGGTGGAGGTCAGTGCCTCTCATTGTGGACTGCAAGATTTTCTCTCGGAGTCGAGAGTGCACGAGAGATTGACCGATTTCGAGAAAATATTTTCAACGTACTTGAACACGCCTGAAAATAATAACCGTCTCTCTTTCTCGTTTCAGATTTAATCCATTGCACCAATGAGCCGAACGTCTCCATACCGCAGCTCGCTAATCTCCTGATAGAACGCTCGCAGAACACAAACTGGACAGTGGTCTTCAAAGCTCTGATCACCGTGCATCACATGATGTGTTACGGCAATGAGGTAATTACTCTTTTTCGTTTTCGTTCGAATCGCAAGACACTCGTGTATCCGTCTAAAATGAGTTTTCTATTTGCAGAGGTTCACACAGTATCTTGCCTCCAGCAATAGCACGTTTCAACTTAGCAATTTTCTCGACAAGAGCGGCGTACAAGGTGATTATTTCACGATCGCATCAATGGGGGGCTTTGCGTTTCTCAGGATGTCGCAAGATGTTCCAGAATTGGACGGAAAATGATGACACGTAACGTTATTCGTTCCTAAATTTAGAACAAATAATGTTTCATCATTATTTATTCGTATTAGTCTTAAAGGTTTTAGAAAACGCATTTAATAAAAAGAAACTAATTTTAGGAAATTGCACCAAAAAATCTTTAAAATATTCTCTCTTTTTTTTTTGGAATTTTAAACAAAAATAGCATCAGAGAATTTTTATACAACATTTGAATAGATATTGTATTAACAGATATTTTTGTTCATGAATGATTGATTGAATGCAAATTTCACATTGTGTTCACTTTCTGTCGATTCTGCGGCATCCTGTGTATATGGACAAAAAAGAGAACTGCTCTCGTGACAATTCGTCATTTAAAATTTTTAAATATGTTTTTTTTTTTCATCTGAAAATCGGAAGATTAACATTTGTTTTAGTATTAACAAAACTATCGCGAAGAACGCAGCACGAATAGCACGGCTTTTCGCACACTCGCGATACATTTTTCAGTTTAAAAATTCATGTATCGATATTCGAGCAGACTGATTTAATATGCACGCGTCGCTTGGAGAATTGCAACATGTCGTAATTTGAATAGCTAATTGCGGACATTTCGACGCCGAGAATGTGTTTACGAGACGTGAATTCGATTAGAGATCATTGCACATAGATCATTGAGGCGCTTAGATAACAATTATGAATTTTTAAAACGGCGCGAACTCCTTTCACGAATTTTTCCACGCGCGAATTTTTTTCCGTCTCGCTAACTTCCTCGCATCGTATAGCTATCATCCATATGGAAAATGCGAATCTTTCTCTTTTCCATGTGTCTGAACCTGTGTATACGATTTACTAACCTGGACTAACTTTCTATCTCTTCGGACACGAAGCAGGAATACGCGTGGGTAAGTTCTAATAACAAAAGACATTTCATTTTCTTGTTTTTTTTTTGTTTGTTAATGTACTAACGTTGCTTTGTAGTTTTGTATGTTCAATTTTAAATTTTTTAAACTAAAAACATGAAATTTTTAACTGTAATAAATGTATACATATATATATATATATATGTTTGCATCAATTGTTATATGTTGTACATTAATTATGTTCAGTATAAATTTACTATTACATATTTGATAAAAAATTGATTTTCAATCGGCTTCGACACGCATGCTTATATAACTTTATGAAATTAATGCAATCGCATCTCTCGGGTGTATATTGCCAACTTTCTAATTTCACTTTTACGCATTGTTACATCTCGCACTGCCTATTAGTTCTTTTATTACGTCTTCACGGAACCTGAACAAAAATGACTAATCGCCGTTTTTTTTTGTTTTTTTCCTCTACGCGTCGATCAGGATATGATATGTCGCCGTTCATCAGGCGATACGCCAAGTATCTCAACGAGAAGGCCCTCTCCTATAGGACGGTAGCGTTCGACTTCTGCAAAGTGAAACGGGGGTATGTACTAAGAAACGTTATAATTCGTAATTTTATTTTACTATTTAGAGCGAGAGAATTAATGTTTATTGCGGAATCGACATTATAGGAAGGAGGACGGCACTTTACGCACAATGAACGCCGAGAAACTCCTGAAAACTTTGCCGGTACTGCAGTCCCAACTCGACGCGCTACTGGAATTCGATTGCACGGCTAACGACCTCACGAATGGCGTCATAAATATGGCCTTCATGCTCCTCTTTCGAGATCTTATCCGGTTATTCGCCTGTTATAATGACGGCATCATTAATCTATTAGGTAACGCAGTATATTCGCTTTTTCTATTCGCGCATAATAAATGCATACTCGAAGATAGATGGAATAATTAATCTCTAATCGGACGATTGCGATTGTGATCTTTTTCAGAGAAATATTTTGACATGAACAAGAAACAATGTCGGGACGCTTTAGATCTTTACAAAAAGTTCCTCATACGTATGGATAGGGTCGGAGAATTTCTGAAAGTTGCGGAAGTAAGTTATACATATGATTTAAATGTAAAAATGGCCGATAACATTAAGTTGACATAACTGAGCGTATTTCTTTTTACAGAACGTCGGCATCGATAAAGGAGACATACCAGATCTGACAAAGGTACGTGCATTTACGATACCATTCATTATCTCTTTATCTTATAATAATAATAATAATAATAATAATAATAATAATAATAATAATAAAAAGAATCTGTTTAATTATCTGTACATAAGTATCGGTTGTCATTTTAAAGAATAATTAACAATGAGCGAAGAAAAATATGTAGTCAATCGATAAAGTAATATTTTCGTTTGTTTCTTCCTATTGTACATTACTGACAGGTAATAACATCACTGATTATCTTAACGAGGTAGAGTTAGTGTAATTTAGTATAGAGCAGCATAGAGATAATTGGCGATATTTATTTTGGTAGATTTTGTGAGTCGATTTTATGTCAATTACTCTTTTATCGAAAATTCGTTTATAGCATTTTCTAAAAATATTTATGTAAAACTCACGAAATCTTCTAAAAATAAATGCATGCGTTTTAGCGCAGAAAAATGTTTTTTGAATCAAATGCACAGCTGATTCATTCTATCTTGCATCTCACTCGATTCTAACGATGCTCTATGAATGATTGGCAAATTGTTTTTTAGGCACCGAGTAGTTTATTGGACGCCTTAGAGCAACATCTTGCTTCCTTGGAAGGAAAGAAGGGTTCTGCCGCGAATACACCGACGCAATCAGCAAGGTATTTCTTTTCCCATTTTTATCCGATCCATTTAAAGTTCACATAATGATCAATGTAGGAATAATTCTAAACGTCCTTACGCTGAATGCTATCAAAATCGACATACTTCTCCTTCTCTACTTTTCCCAAAATCCACCGTTTTCGTCTCATTGTACATTTTTTTAAGATTAATAACATTTTCTTCTATACACATCTTTACGAGCTTCTTAATACGAGTACTTGAACAAAATATGTTTCGCACATGCACACGCATAAGAATTATGACGCAAAATTGCATTTGTTTATCTCGAATACCATAACTTCTCAATTAACCCATTTTAAAAATCCATAAGAAACATTACAGAATTATAGAAATGCTAAATATCCATCATGTTCCTTTTAAGTAAATATCGTAAGAGGTCTTGAACAATATTTTTGGAAATGTCTTTCTCGACAGTTATCTTCCAATTTACAAAGTTTGTCGATGGTAACTTCTGGATACTTAAGGTTAATTTTCTCCAATGACATTTAGTGGTATATAGAAGCTTTGAAATTTATTTTTGTATCCTTATCCATTTAAGGTATCCATGCTATGTCTCTAAATTTTTGATATCTTTCGTCGAAAATCATAATTGTAATTTTTACATTGTCCAATTTACCGTTCGTGTATATTGCATGAATAAACTTATTATCTGTTTAGATAATTGAAGTAGTTTCCCTATAGTTTTATTTATATGAGTTATTAAGCACACTGTATAAATATATTGTCTTAAATGCGATTAACAGTAAATCAATAATTTAATAGTATTGATTATATGTATAAATAATGGATGATATTTTAATAATATTTTAATTAATAGTAAAATTTATTAAATATATATAAATTTATTAAATTATATTTCTTATTTCTTGTGATAGATTTAATTTTTATATAGCTTAGATTTAACAATTTGAATTGAGATATATATCGTCAATTGTTAAAATAATTTGTCTTAAAACGAAGAAGATATTATGTCATATTTTGATGCACATGTATTTATCTGTACAAAATGACTTTTTTTATTATTGTAGCAAGTTCAATTTCACTCATATTAATGTATCATGTAATTTAATTTAATTTGGTACGCAAGCTTGACGCTACTTTTCACTACAAAAAGTAGAACATCAATAAATGTATGTGTATATTAGGACATATAGTAAAAAATCGGAGAGTAAAATAGCGAGTGAAAAAGAAGAGAGAAAAAGAGAGAGAGAGAGAGAGAGAGAGAGAAAAGTATATAAGAGTGTATGAATGGATAATGCACACTGCATTTTTACGCGCATTGTTACATCTATACGTACTACACCGTTTGTCTTTTTGTTTTTTTGTTTGTCTCTCTTCTCCTTTGTTTTCAATTATCAATTTTCCTTTACGCTCCTCTCTCTCGCCACATTTTACGAACTCGTTGAGAAACGGATCTTCCGTATTCTTCTTGTCCGTCCTCTTTTTTTTTTTCTTCCGTCCAATTGACACCACACATTTCCGACATCCTATCATCGCCCAAAAGCAGCCATAGAACCAATGTAAAGTCGGGAGTGTCCGCCCTGTCTTCCACCAGTAACGCGTTCGGAACAGTAGCCAGCAATGCGCGACTCGACCAAACTGGGAACGGCCACATCGACGAGGCACTGCGACAGCAAGCTCTTGCAGAAGAGGAAGCCGCCATGAATCAATACAAGGTATTAGGCAAATTACAAATTATTAGCGATCAAAGTATTTAATCCAAGATGAAAGAAGGTGGTTTTAATTTTAAATGGACGATATTGAGATTCTCAATGTATGTATTGCAGGCAAAAGTACAATCGCCATCGAGTACCAGCACAAATCCCTTTCTCAGTTCACCGATCAATAATGCCAATCAACCTATCGTGGATTTGTTTGGTACAGCAATGTCCGAAAATCAACAGGTATATCTACATTTTTGTTTTATTCGACTAATGTCGTGTACAATTCCCATTCGCCACAATAATCGATTACTTATTGCAGCAACAACTTTCACAAAAGGCGTCGGATGATCTGCTGCAACTGGCAGGTAATCCGTTCGCGAACATGTTTGGGACGCCGCAACCGGCCGCAACGGGCGCGCAATCTGCTACCCAGAACAATATGTGGATGACCAACGGTACTGGTGAGCACAGCATCTAAGTCTCGGCATTATAGTCTCGATCATCGCTGCTTCTTTTGATCACCGCGCTTGATTATGATATGTTCTTCTTTGGTTTTCATTTTCTTCCATTTTCCATCTTTTTTTTTCTTTTAGGTTTCGCGCCAGCTGCGCCACCGGCAAATAATAACTTTGTTACAGATAACAGCTTTTCCTCTGTATTCGGAAATCAGGATCAGCAATCTAGTAAGTGCTTATTAATTTAGTGCAATAAGCAGGGATTATATATATATATATATATATATATATATATATATATATATAATCCCTTCTTTTCTGTCATCTGTACATTTCTTCTCCTCTTTCTATCGTAGAATTTTTGCGGCCATTTTGATAATATTTTTGCATCATACATCTTATACTTTAGCGTCTTATACTTGGAACGCGCCTGAGCAATCACACATACCGTTTAATGCTATGTAGCGAATGAAACAGCGTTTACATTGTTATGACAAATATTTTTACTATTATAGATAATAATGATAATATAGTAGTATATTTTCTTTATATATATTATTCTTTCTTTATATGTGAAATTTTTGATAAGCGCTGATTATTCGATACATTCTCCGAATACATATTTTTTTCTTTTTGTTCTCTCTGTAACTAACGTATTAACGGGTCGCCGTATAATAATCGCAAGGCATTTTACATTGTCATTGAATTGCTGTTCGAATGTGAGAACGGAAGAAAAAGCTAACTTATGCACCTTGATCACTTTCTGCGCAAGCTGGCGTCCCAGGAACGGCCGCGTCCGTACCTAATCCCTTCATGTCCGATTTCCCGTCCCTCGGTACCGCCGGCGGTCAACAGACGGCGACGAACGCCGGCGCTTTCGGGTTCTTCGATCAAAACACCGGCGGTGGTGTTGTTGGCGGCAATGCGATGAATGAATCGGGACAAGCAGCAACAACGGCGCCAGGCGGAGACCTCTTCAGTGCTGGTCAGGCGGATCTCTTCGCGGGGGGCGACGGGTCCGCCGCGATGCTGAAGACCGCTACAAATAGCGACGGGGACGCCGCGGCGGCCGAGGTGGTGGCGTCGACGGCGCCTTCGGCCGTCGGCAAGATATCCTCTACTGCCACGCCGCCACCTAGACCACCGCCACCCGCGACTGCCGTTGCTGCTGCAAACGTTGGTGCCGCACCGCGTGCACTATCTCCGACCATCAGCGGCGTCGGCGGAGTGTCACATGGTAGACCAGCGGCAGCGACGGCGGCGGCCCCAGGCCCCCCCGCTAACAAGAGCGCCTTCGACGATCTCAACGACAGCATCCGCATGGCACTGGGCGGGTCTCCGTCGCGTCCAGCGCCAATGGTCCAGCAGCAAGCTGCGATGACCATTCAGCAGCAATCGCTGCAACAACAAATGCCGCCGGCGGGTGCCGGTATATTCAGCGGTATGAACGACGCCGCCGGGCAACAATCCATGATGACCGGCGCGCCGATGGTCGGCTACGGTATTCCTACCCAAGCCCAAGTCCCCGTGGGGTACGGCTCGCCGGCAAAACAGCCGATGTCAGGTGACGGGAATGCCTAAACTAACCCACGCTAATTGCATGAGTGTCACGTATTTGCTGTTCTTTTCGTTCAAGTCTCTTCAATTTTTTTAGCCTTTTTGCGCCAACACAGTATTGCATATTCCAAACTATATAAAACTCTGTAATATCTGGGAGAAATATGTGTAGATTTAAGATACGCCTTTTGAATATCCGTTAGACATTTTTTCTACATTGTTTAGGAGAAAATTGCACGTTTGATTTATGTATTACTTTATTTTTATTTGATCGATAAGTTGTATCGAATGTTTATGTTTAGAAATATGAGAATGTGAGATAATTATGACGTATTTTTAACCATTTGCACATACGAGTAGATAAACGTATTTGTGTTTGTGACAATTGCTGCAAAAATTACTGAAAAAAATAAATGATTACATCACTCTGGTTAATCATTTATATTTTCATAGAACGCGCGATAACCTCTATATTATGTATGTATGTAATCGTTATTCTACTTTATTAGTTTACAATTCAATTATGATAATCCGCATGCTGATGACTAATTGCCGTAATGCAAACATAATTCTACGTTATTTGTTTTAAAAGCTTTGCACGCTATTGTTTAGAAATTTTGCGACGATGGTTTTTTTAGAAACTAATTTTTTTTTTTTTTTTAGAAAATACATTATTTGAAAATTATACTTTATATTTTGTAAATTTAAGTAAATTTAATAATTTGTTTTAAATTATCACTTGGTTTTTATTGCATATTTGGAGAGCTTTGTCTGACATAGATGTTGCTTAGAATTTTTAACAATTTTTTTATGCCGATGTGATGATAAATTGATTTTGAATTAATATTATTTCAGCCGCGGGGCAACCGATTAGCGCATCTGCCACTGGCAAGGTTTTGACCGGAGACTTGGACAGTAGTCTCGCTAGTCTTGCGCAAAATCTGACCATCAATAAGAGCGGACAACAACAAGCAAAGTAAGTGCGACCATACTTTATATACGAGGACAATTAAGTACGTAGAAAATATTTATTATAGTTACAAAACATACTTATTCTTTATTTAATACACGGTCCCCTTTAAAATAGTCCCTTCCTAAAGCAATGCACTTAGTCCAATGTTTTTTCTATTGCAGGAAGCAGTCTTCAAAATCATTCTCCATGAGACTGTTTAGAGCACGCGTTATCCATTCCATCTCCGTTCGTGACCCTCAATGACGATTCTTCATGTCTTTCTTGATTTTGGGAAATAGAAAAAAGTCAGACAGGGCCCAATGTGACCTCCTCCGCTTTTTTTTCTATTCCTCAAGATCAAGAAAGACAGGAAGGAGGGTCACGAGCGGATATGGAATAGTTGACGCGTGTGAACTTGATTGTCAGTCCTGGTATACAAGGCTATTTCAATAAATTATTGATTGAAAAATGCCTCGTATATGCAAGTAATTCTATTTGGAATATATATGATGATGTAAAGTTTAGTTTAATAAATTTTATCAAAATGGTATATATTTATAAACATAATAATAATAATAATAATAATAATAATAGCAGAACCATAAATAATGATTTTGTAATGATAATATAGATGTGTGATGTGCCCAAAATCGGACTTGTGTATACAACTTGTAATATTTTTAACAGAATTAACGAATATTTCTCCTTTTTGCAGAGGAATGCAATGGAACTCACCGAAGAACGCCGCGAAAACGGGTGGTTCAGCTGGCGGATGGTCACCTCAGCCGATGGCAGCTACCACTGGTGCTGGATATCGGCCCATGGTAAGTCTTCACATTTTCTTCTTCGGTCTCCGTAAAATATTCCCAGCACGCTTTTTTTGATTGTTGGTACACAAGGATACACGCACATATATACATTATCGTTGTTACGCATTATTTTCAAAAAAACAATTATTTAGTTTCTGATAAGACGCATTATGAATTGTAGATTTCCGATGCAGATCCGTAGATCATTTGTGCTGATTGTTTCCAACGCGATTATTTTAATGTTATCGTCTTCACTTGTCGTGAAAATTCTTTATCACGCGGCCCAGTAAATTATTTTAGCTCATTAGCGGCGTACGTAAGTACGTAGTGTCACGTAGTACCCTTTAATTCTTTCTGTCTAAGCCCGTAAATTTATTATTAAGTCATCGTCCGTCATAGGACTCTTTCGCGCTCTGCGTAACATCATAACGAAGTAATTTTCTCGTCAGTTAGCACCCTTTAGATGAGTGTGATGCATGCACACTGGCATATGGCATGTTACCGGCTGTGTTACAGGGCCAAGGAATGACGCAACTTCTACCTACGACTACCACCACTATAGGTTTCCCCTCGCAACCTGCGATGATGGTAAGTCTCACGAGATTACGAGCGTCTTCGTTTCGACGAACATGTCTTGTTTAACACGATAAAGTGCCAAATTCGTCGTCAGAATTCACCATATTAGATCACAAAACTCTGTACAAGAATAATGTATATGATAACACAAATTGTCACTAACTCTCTTTCGTTAATAATTATCATTTATAGTATACAACTATCATTGTATTCTCTACTTTCCGTTGAAGTGACAAAGTCGTCGAAAGATAACGTTCCAACTCGACACTCAAACATCTCATTGCGTTTCCTCGTATTGCGTGCTTGTGCATAGATATGTAACTCTTGGTGCACGCGTTTCTCGAGAATGTAGTAGATAGTTTGCCGCAGCGACTTATATTTTTGCAGATTGGTTTGAGATTTGTTTTTCTGCATACGTTGGCTGTAATTTGCTTGACATGTTGATCCTTAATGTAGACAATGTAGACAAGTTGATTGTAAACGTTTGTCATCTATATGTAGGTAACATATACGTTTTATCAGAATAGATTAGATCAAGCTACATTGTATTTTTCTAAAGATTCCTCTTGCAAATGTAAACTGAACAAGAATCTCGAGGGAGAGTAGCCTGTTTGGAAAAAATGTATTTATATAGAGTATTCATATTTTATCTTATCCGATACTCCCTTTCTCATCTGACGACGTACAATTCTGTCCAATGTTAGTGCAATCAAAGTTGCTTCCAGAGTACTTTATAAGATAAAATAAGAAAGAGTCTAAATGCATTTTTTTTCCTAGTCAGTATCTAAATTGTTATCGTCCAACTCTAATCTGATTATAATATCGATTGATCAATTATATTTTCCAGAAATATTTTTTTTTGTTAAGAAAAACATTAAACTTTGCAGGCACACATGCTTCCTTTTGTACATACGTCTTATTTCTCTCGCTCTCTGGTGTCTGTAGGGTATGCAAGGTATGCCGATGGGCATGCAGGGCATGCAGGGTATGCAGGGTATGAGGCCGATGATGTGTACTATCCCAGGTGCTTCCGCTGCTGGTGGTGGTATGATGGTTACGGGAGGAGCTGCGCCGATGATGGCTATGTCTGGCTCAAATCCCATGATGACTGGTCCTAATCTGCAGCAGCAACAGCAGCCGCAATCTCAGCCTCAAGCCGTTGTAGCACCCACTCAGCCACAAGGCAATGCAGTCCAACTCGATCCCTTTGGTGCTCTGTGAAGGGATTAGGTACCTATTCTCATTTATCATTTCTGCGCCATTCGTTATCGTTGTCAAAGGATCTTATGGCATATAATGGGACAATCCGTGATAGGAATCTGTGCCGACTAAAGTTCGTTTTCTTTAGTTTGCGAAATCCGTGCGATGGGGTTGAATTTTACTTCATGGGGCAGATTTTATTAGATACTCTCTATTTTAGGCATTGGAGCTTTAATTTTGTATATACCTATATATATATAAATGATCTTCATATTTCTTTTCGAACGATTTGAATAGGTCATTATGAAGCTAATAATGTACAGTAATCTGTTTGTGACTTACATACGTATTTGTAATTAATAATGAGTATCATGTAGCATTTTTAATGCCAGCATTTCTGAATTGTTAATTTTCACTTGGTTTTTTGATGTTTTATGTAACGTAAAACAATATTTCATCTATAATTTTATTTATTCAGCGAATCGTAGATACAATTATCATAACTACAATAATTAAATAATTCTTAAAATATCATAATCATGTTAATTATTAATTGACAAAAATTTTATGTATTTTTTGCTCATAAAAACATATACATGATGTAATCTTGATTCTGTAAATTTATTTTTATATCAATTTTGTTGTGAATTACAAGTTGTCTGAAATGAATTTTACAATGAACGAAATCTGGCTGTTCCGTATTACTAATAATGCACGCGTACGTTCATCTTTTCTTCATCTCTTATGCAGCTTTTATTATTAATCTGATTACTACTGATATTATTCAAAGATTAACGCTATGTCGATAGACATGTAAATAACTGTCTTTAGTATAAATGGAAAAATAGATATATGGACGTTGTGTTATGATATATACGCGGTATTGCGCCTATGTATTAAAGCAAACTACCAATAACTGTTCCAGGATTTCAAATGGAATTAAGAAGACGAAGCGGAATTTTGTAAATACTATGTAATATGCCTAGAAAGAGAAAAGAAACAAGGATAATGTGTCTCGCTTATTTCTGTTAGGCATGACTACCTGATCGCGATCTTGAATCATTGATTGTCTCGAATCATTTCATTGTGAAATACGATCGGCAAATTGTATCATATTTCCTGTAATACGCTCGCCGAGCAATACGCAACACGCATTACTCCAATATAATGTATAGTTCCCGTGAGCATTGGTGATGGTTAAAAATACGTCATTTAAGCGAATATCTGTCTCTTTTCTCGAGGAGTCAACAAAGATCGAATATGAATTCTTAACTTTTGCCAACGTTCATGGGAACACATAAAACGTAGAGCGAGGCGTTTTTTTCGCCTTGTAAATCCGTAGCCGGGCATAAATTATGTAGCTTAGACGAATTAGTTGTTCCGGACGCGAGTTGCGTTTAGAATGACACGAACGTGCGCGTGTGCGATGAATATCTTCCTGATGAGGATAGAACTGTGATAGTATTGCGCTCGTGTTGATAAGCGCAAAGAAAAGCGCAGTTTTTCTTCGTTGATACGTCGAGCGAGCCTATTATCGAAGATGCATTTTCTAAGTTCGATGAAGAATTTTCGTAATTACATAGCGATATTTAGGTAAAGATTAATTTTTACATATGGAAAAGGATGGGGGAGGGGAGATTATAGACGTAACTGATGGTGCGTGAATTGGCAAGAGCGCGTAATAGATAAATAAAGAACACTCCGGTGGTTCGTCATGATTCTAAACGTAATATCGCGTTAGATTATATACACACGTAGCTGACGATTGAACGTATATTAATGTTCGCGTTAATGTTCAAACCGGTAAAAAAGCGCAAAGCAGGAAAAATCGAAATAGAGATTCGCACATCGGGCACATATATTCTCATTGTAATATAATATAATATAATGTCGCAGAGTCCTGCGAATGTATGGATAACGTTGTTTCGGGACAGTGCGAAAGAGAGAGATAGAGTTTTGAGGCATATTCTTTTTTCTGTCGAGAAAAGTATTAAATATTAAATACGATAAAAGATATACGATAATTATTATTATTATATATGTATAAGTATATGTATATGTGTATATATATATATATATATATATATATATATATATATATATATATATATATATATGAAACGAATAGGTGAACTCATTAAATGTTCTTTATCCGTATACTGTTGGAGAATATCTTAATTAGATAATTAACGAAGTATGTTAAAAATTAAGGCTACGACGCTCATACAAAATAATTACGAAATACAACAACGTGAATGTACGCGGTACTATCGACGCAGTCAATATCCTGTTGCGGTCGTTTCGTTTTGGGATATTGTCGGCACACACTCGCGATTCTCGTCAAATTATATAAATGTCGTCGTAACTGAGGAAATAAAAAAATCTATCAATGTAGCGTGTATATTGTATTTACGTATAATCGATCAATTATTTATCCGCAATTTCTCGCTCGAATGAACGAATGTATCGTGGCTAAAACAGGAACGAATTAGACAAAAACTTGACGATATTTACGCAACGTACGCACTACTAGTCGATGAAAATCTGTTCGATTTTCGTTAAGGCCTCTCTCACACACACATACGCATACGTACATTACAGGATAATGCTTTTCGCGTTATCGGTCGCAAATATTCGCCCTCGTTTCTAGTATCGCCTCTAATTTTTTTTTTTTTTTTTCCGATTTCTCTTATCATTAATTCTGCATTGAGGATTGACACAAGACCGATTCTTTCAATGTCGATTAATTCTCATTCTAGGTTGACTAATCTTCCCCATTTCTTTCTAGATTACAATACTCTACTAATACAGTAATGAAGGATTCATCACATCAGTTGATTATGATTAATGTTAAGCGACATTAACAGAATCGGTCGATTATCGAGAGAGATTTTGGCTGGCGCGTTATAGGTATTGTAATTTTTACGCCGTGAATCTTTTCTACCATTGTTAGTGTTCTTTTTAGGGGTAACACATTTTTGAGGTGTGAATCTTTCACACTTTCCTCGTCTCGATATGTTTATTTTCGTTAGCGCGTACGTATATACTCGATAAGCATAAATATAGATGTACATATACATAAATATAGATGAAAAAAATTTTTCCGTGTTGTCTCGAAGGGAAATATATATATATATGCAAAACCGATTTTTGTGCGAAATGAGAAAGTTTAATGAAACATCGTCATTTCGTGGGCGGAAGCAGATGCGAGGCGGAGGAAGCGACCAGATATATCTTCGGGCTTGATATCAACGAATCGCTTCCCTTCATTCGTCGATGTACATTTCCGTTCGTTTGCACTAGGTTCCGACTGCGCTCTCACTCTTTCCGCGAGCGTATCTTTTATATAATATAATATGAACGTATAGGATCCTTCTCTCTCTGAGAGCGCGCGTAACATTAAATTATGGTCGCCGCTAGGATAGTTAATTAGTTTGTTAGTTTGTAAATCGGTAGCTTCGAATCGAGCTTCAAGAGATCGCGCGTGTTCTTCAAAGATAGCGTCGGTAGCTTTAGAATGTTCGCGTTGGTATAATATCGAGAAATTAGTATCATTAAATATTATGTAATATATATTAATATAATTAATATTATATTAATATTGTTACTTATATTATTTAGCGGATAAGCAAAGAAAAATTCGAGCCGTTTAATGTATATATTTAAAAAAAAAAAAAGAGAGAAACCTGTTTTCTAAATGTAATTAGTACAATTACATCATACATTGACCTTAGTCGATTAATGCTCATTTCGTAAATAATTAAATAAATCTAATCTGCGCTTTTTATGCCAATCGTATATACATTTTCTTCGTTTATCTAACGAATGGTCGTTTGCGGATTAAAACGCTAATCGGTACGTCCATGTGTCTTTTCCGTATTGTACAGTATCGCTTTCGATCATTCTTTTCTTTATTTTTTCTCGATCAAAATTGACATTATTCTTGTCTAAAGCTACCGGTGCCGTCGAGCGTAACAGGACAATATTACATACGATTATCGTATTACAATGAAGATGTAAAACAAGATAATCCAACTGTATTCTATCTCTCTCGCTGTAAACTAGTAAGATATTCTTGTCGCAACTTCTTATCGGCCCGCATAGTTAATGTAAAATCTTTCGGCCGCGTAAGAATACACACACTGTATATTGTTAGTATTTATAGAATGGATCTTATATATTTATCGAGAATAAGACAGCCGATCGGTCCGACGGTGAGCTATAATAAAAATGTTATTCATTCCGGAAACGAAAAAAAAAAAAGGAGAGAAAAGAAAAATGAAGAATCGAGGCTGTATGTTGTTCCAACATTTCCAACATTTTTTCATCGCGATCTAATAGAGGTGTCTTCTTGTTGCTCCGACGGCTTGTCATGCTTCTCATGTTTTCCCCGAGAAAGCGAAAGAAAAAAAGAGCTCGAAATTTTCACAGGGAGAAATTTACTGTTATTTAGTTTTAACGTAATCTCATCTATGCTTGTATATGTATCATCGTAGTACATATATATCCCCCCCCCCTCTATATATATATATATATATATATATATATATATATATATAGAGAGAGAGAGAGAGAGAGAGAGAGAGAGAGAGAATGAGAGAGAGAGAGGGGAAAAAGAAAAATCCTGAATGATAAGACGATAGTGAATAATTTAAATTCAGAATGCGAGAATTATTTCAAGACAAGCATAGATGTACAAACGCCAGATGTACACGCTCATACACGATATATCGCGATATTGATCAAATGTCTCGAAAATTATTTAAGGAGAGAGAGAGAGAGAGAGGAGAAAGAGAGAGAGAGTCATATTATATTTTATAAATATATAAAATTCAAAATATCTTTTTGTTCTATAATATAAGATATACGTTATAAAATTTATTCCAATACACGTCTCTGCTTTTTTCTTCTTCTCTTTCTCCTTTTTATTATACTTAAAAAAAAATATATAGACTTTTTTAAACATTCGATTGGAATTTATGAGTAACTGTAAACAGAGAGAGTGTTGCCCAGATTGATTCATGTTATACGATGCATTTGGTAAAATTGAGATAAGTCCGTCATCGAAATCATTTATCTTATGATTGTAATAATGATATTACGCGATGTGTGTGTGTGTGTGTGCGCGTGTGTGCGTGTGCGTGCACGTACTGTGTGATGTACTACTATCGTTGATTCGTGACGCTGATTATTAATGGCAGCGGTTGCACGATGACCCACCGGGCGTCATCGTTAAACGCTTTCAATAACAGGGCAGAGCAATCTCTGTATCATATGTGAGTTAGCGCGTAATGACGATATTGCCTTCTCGTTGTACAAATGTAATATCACAATATCTTTCGCGGCATATATTTACTTTAAGATATATACACATACATACAAATCAGCATAGTGTTTGCTGTAATAATAGATGAAAAGAAATGAAAGAATATGCATAGAGATCCGTAGATAGTGTGCAAAGAAGATGATATATATACATAAATATATATGGTCGTGTGTGATCGTGCGACACGCAAAAAGTATAATCGAGTGGTGACTAGAGTCGTGATTTGGACGGGATTGAAATAAATCGAATGGATAGTTTAATTAGCATGAATTAGTAATTAATAGCATATAAATCTGATATAAAAATTTTTATTTAATTTTATTAAAATCTTTAAATAAATTATATGCATGTATATATTTCATACGGAATGTTTCAAAATTACGAAATGTCTTTTCAAGTACAGAAAATAGGAATCAAATTAAAAGAAAAGCTACGTCTGTTTCATTCAACGCCAATAGGAAGCCCTTTGTCGTGGAAAACGACAATTTTTTTTTTGCGAATCAAGTTTCAAAGAGAGAAATATAAATTGTATAAATATAATGATTTTTCTCTTAGCTTTTAGTTAATTTTAAATAATTTTATTTTAATTTCCAATTAGATTCTAATTATCGAAATATTTAAAGAAAATGTATTCTCGCGCAGAGAAAATGAAAAATTTACAACTATTTCTAAATTTGTCTTTGTTGTAAAATATGGAGGACTTATACCATATGATTCTGATAAAAATCCAACAGTCGTACAAAAATGCAACCAATGTGATTGCGTTACTTATTATGGCTATTATCTTTAAAGCGTGCGCGTAATCGCCGCAATATCGATTTTTTCATTACACCACAATTGTCCGAATAAGTGAAAAAAAAATGAAAGTTTTTGCGGAAATTCATTGTATGTAGCATCGGTCTCGTCCGAGTCGTGACTATAGTCGTCACGGCCGCCTGCTTTCTCGTTCGGCCACGTGCTTGGCGGCTGTCAAAGATAAGCGCGAAATTAATCACTATCCTCCATTCAAACAATAACGAAAGGGACCGCTCTACTTTCTATAGTGTACACGGCGTTTAAGGTAGCTTGCGACGATTATCGGATTAAAGAGGTGTATAAAAAGATAAAGGCGGCGTTGTTTCTCCGAGCGTTTGGTGTTCAGAGCTAAAGGAATCTTTACCTCGTCTCTTCGCGACCAGCATTATCAGGGAGAGACGCGAAAGAACGACAGAAAACGGATGTTAAGAATGAGAGATACATGCTCGTGCATCGCGATACTATTTATCGGGGAGCAAAAAGTCGATCTAATCTCGAAGAATCTGAATCTCGATGTTATATAATTATCGGAAACGATCTCTATCCTTATTCTATGTATTTAGGGACACATATAAGGCATACGATATCCACACACACATTGAAGCAGTGAAATTTTATTTCTTCAAGATTACATCGATCTTTTCAACTTTCGCTATTTATGCTTAATGGTATATTTGTTACGCGCGCGCGCTAAAAATTTTTTATTATTAAGGCTGCGCGCTCTGAGTTAAGTTTGGCATGTTTCTCCCCCTCGCGACACATGAATAGCGATTATTTCGAGCGAACGGGACGTCTTGAGAATGGCGTGAGTGGTGCCGTGGAAGGAACACATTCCATGTTTTTCTCCATTTTGCGGCGATGCACATTATGCGTTAATTAAATGATTTTGCGAATCAAATCTCTGATATGCCATCATAATCTCGTTTCGTTCCGTTTTTTTTTTATTCTCCAGCCCCTTTTGTCATCCACCCTCAAGTGCAAATAATGCAAACGGTGTCAACGTGTTTAACGTTTGATGTCCGCGTATAGACATATATACGGTAATAATCGTTGCTGTAGATTCTCTTGAGAAAGGTATAGATATATATATATATATACACGATTATTATTTCTCTCTTCGACATATACTTTATATTGTATGAAGATTAATTACAAATTATACATCGTAAATTTGTTGTTGTAATATTTACTATGTAGCACATCAATGGCGTTTAATAGAGAGTATTTATTGAAATTATTTACCATAAAACAGAAATTGTGTGCCTTAGTTGTGTTAAAAGCCTGTTAACTAATCTAATTACACACATATTACGCCGCTATTACCCTGAAACCTCTTGTATCGGCGAAACGCGGATGTTAAAACGAATTGTCTTAGCTGTACGGGGCGTCTAAATTTATTCTGGTTTAAGAAAAAGAGCGATTAAAGAGAAGAACGACAATAATTATAGGATTTATTTGAAGCACCGCTTTATTCTCCCGCATGAACGAGTCACACTTTCACTCAGCACCATATTATCCTTGCTGGTTAAACCGTTTAAAAGTATACGTTCGTTGGTATATGGTGCATCTGCGAAATTACGATAAAAATAATCGAATATATATCAATATAATAATACATTATAAGAATTTATATACAGGCTGAATCACACATTCTCTTAATTTTATGGTAATTTTAGAGTTTTTTTATTTTTTTATTTTTGCTGCAAATGAAAACTGTTATATTGTTCATAGTATGGATATGAATGGCGTACATATCGCAAATAATATTCAAGTCAGCGTAATCTTCGCATATGATAGTTTGGAAGAAATAATAAAATGGAATTAATTAGATCGGAAAGGTTCATAAATTATTTCTTCTAAATTATTATTTTTAAACAATCTGCAAAGATTGTACATGTTGTATTCAGGTCACAAAGAAGGCGATTCATTCTGTATATTATCAAGTATACGAGTATACCGTTTACATCCTCTTGTTTAGAACTTACCCAATTGATACCAGTCATCCGTGTTTCCGGCATCCGCCCTGGCAGAGTTCAATGCCTTGCGGATTGCGATTGGAATTACACAAGCCATGGCGAGCGGTGGCTCACCGGTCGCTACAAAGGAATATTCATGATTAATTGACAATCTTTTATCAATTCAATAATCCTTTCAGATCTGCGTTTTTTCTCACTTTTATCTTGTATCGCAAAGAATGCTCGAGACAAAATAGTTAACTTTTTAAGCTTTGCAATTATTATGATTTTGTTTGTCTTATTAAATTTTTAATTGTTAAGAAGTATACATTTTTTTCTACAAAAAAAAAAAATTATTTTAAAATTCCTCCATAAAGATTGTTCAAAAACTCTGAAGTTATGCGCAATATATAGAAAGAGAGATCAGATCTTCTCTCTTTGATAATAAATACAGATACAAATTCGAAAGGATTAATGATTTGATTTCTGATCTTACCCTTTGAACGAAGGACACCGAGTACATTATTCGAGTTTCTAACGAAGGACACGCGGAAATCAACGGGAATATCCTTCGCTCCTGGCGGTTTATAGTTCTATGAAGAGAATAGAATATTCAGGATAATTTAATCTCCCTTCTTTAGGACTCGATGAATTGCGGGAGGATCGCGTTTTGGAGATATTAGAATGCGTTACTGAAACTCTCAATAAAGATCACATACCCAAGTTCTATAATTTGTCAATGCTCCTGTTTTAGGATCGTACACCAAATCCTCGGAAGTCCAGTATCCCATTCCCATCACGAAAGCACCCTCCACCTGACCGACGTCGATCTCCGGGCTTAAACTCATACCAGCGTCCTCCATTAAGTCCACCCTATTGACAATGTGCTGGCCAGTCAACAGGTCGATCTCGACCTCGGCGATGGTGACACCGTAAATTTTGTAAGGCTTGATTGTGTCATCCTGCGTGGGTGCGAACCTGTCGAGGTAAGTGAATAATAAGCAAGAATTGTCGCACGTATAGTTTTGCGTTCTATAAATATGAAATTTCATATCATTTGATTTTGTCGAATTCGAGAACAGGAAGTACAATATTACAATGATTATGTTGTTTCAATCAAAGAAAAAAAGAAATCGCTAATGAAATATAAACTATATTCTTCATCGGTTATTACAAAGAAAAGGAGATTAAATTTCTATTTGGATGAAATAATCGCGCGACACGATATTTTTGGAAAAAGCCCATGTCAATCTGTGTAAATATTAACATTAAACTGCGTTAAAAATATAATTTAATAATGTAATGCTTACATATGTCGTGCGCATAAATCAACATCCTTTAGATACGCCGTCAAAACGAGCTCCTTCCAATTCGGGTCTTTCAATTCTTTCTTGATCGGCTCGAGTCTCTTCAAGAGTTCCTTGCAGGCCTGAATCGTGGACTGAAATCGCACGGGTCCGATCATTATTAATCAATTTAGTATTATTATTGTAGTATGCATTGCGTCATCTTTCGCGAAGCGTTGAAGATGGATTAAATGATTTCTTACGTATGCGCAACTTTCACTGCTAACACTTCCTCCGGTAACCGAGTTGTTGGGTGTTACTATGTTATTGCTTGCTTTGACGCTGATAAAACTTAGGTCGATCCCCAGTGTGTAAGCTGCCACTTGAGCGATCTAAAAGAGAAAATAGGATGAAATTTTTATATGAATAGGAATAAAATGCACACGTACAGGCAAATGATTAATTAATCATTAATAATGACTTCTGCAAAAAGTAGCTTAAAAAGGATCCTTCAAATTAAATTGATGTCTAAGTTTCGCGATCGAATTTCCCTTTTATTCCGTTTAATTATTTTTTTAATTAATTGGTTTTAATTTGAATTATTTTAATTCTTATATTGCTATACATATATCTAAAAAAGTTTTTATACATATCATTTGCATTGCGATTACATATATCAATATAGAACTTTTATATAAAGAGAAAATGCGAGATAATAGCTGGAAATGATATATTAGATTATATTGTAAGTTAACGTATAAAATTATTAGATCCTTTTTTTTTTAATTCTTGATATAATTTCTATAGTATTAGAATATATTAGAATACGTACTTTTATTTTGTAATTCCAAGCAGCTAATACGAAATGAAGCGAAAATTTAAAAAATTGCATTCGATCGATAAAAATTCCGTAAAATTTTATGAAAATTGAATAGCCAATTTTTTCGAACCTTTTCCCTTTCAATTATTTTTAATTTATGTATATTTGTCAGTTTAATAACTATTCGATAAATTATATATTTTTTCCATGTTCCTCTCCAACGAGAAAGGAGCTTGAGACACATTTTCTTTATAATATCATACCTTTGTATTTATACCTTGGCCGCATTCAATCCCGCCGTGTGTCACGCAGACCGTACCATCGCGAGCGCAAATCGACACCATAGCGTTGAATTGTCCCCAATACATGAACGGATACATCATCGTCACCAGAGCGATTCCCTTCTTCTTCCAACGATTCTCGTTGTTGAATATCTCGACGTCTCGCTTTCGCATCTCGTAATCAGCTGACTTTGACAGTTCGCGTATCATTGCTTCTAGCGGCGCCTTGTCCGCATCGTTCATATTCGACAGTCTGACTTGTAAAGGATCCTTTTTCGTCACCCTCGCGATGTGCTCCATTAAATTCTCGCTCATGGCTACTCCTTCCAAGGAGCCTGGCGCTCGACAATACGTATTTGATGGTATATCGGTTCGCACCTCGTATCCGTTTATTGTCCAAGTGTCAGCCGCGTAACAGCTGTTAACAAACGGTGATAGCGAACACACGCGTGTTGTAGATTAATCATTCGAATAACATATACATAACATATTTTTCATTTTCAAACGTATATTACTATTTTTTAAAGAAATCTAATATCTTTTAATATTAAAACAATATATTGATTACATTTAATTAACATATTTTTTTATTTAAATTAATATTAGTATTATTTGAATTAATATTAATATTATTTAAGTATATAATATATGGTATATATAATTATATATATATATATATACATTAATATTATTGTTATTTAAATTATCTCTCCTATTTTTCCTCTCGTTGGATTTTACGCGCGTCAAACTTTGATTAAAATTTAATAAGAGATTTAATTTATTTTTATAATCTTTTAAAATCTCTTTTGACTTGAAAAAATGTCGAAGAGAAATTAATATATAAATAAACTTTTCTTTAAATTTAAAAATGCTGACAATGAGAAGTTTTAAAGATGAGAGGATTAAAATTTGAAGATAATATTACTATGAGAGAAAGTCCTTTTGCTTATATTATATGTTATATTATTCGTCAATTTGAACGACATACTTGGTGAAATGATGCGATATGACCCAAGCGGTGGGTTCGTTGAAGCTGCAACCGTCGTTGCACCAAAATTTCGCATCAAGATACTGGATGACCCCTTCGTCGTTGACGCCTACCTCGTAATCATTATGCGTCATGATTCTCTTGCCCACCGATTGCATATTGCTCTCGATCGTCATGACGAATCGTGCCGGGCGATTCAGCTTGTGACATACCAACGCGCAGCCACACGCGATCTGTGTGTTTCGCGAAATTTTCGCCCCATACGCGCCACCGATTCGTTTAACGCTGACGTTGATACTATTGAAAATTAAAGCCACTTGATTATATTAGGATAATTTAGGAAAATATTTTTCTTTCAAACTCTTTTAATTCATTTATTTCAAAAGGATCGCAAAAATATCTATTTTGATTGCCTAGTTCTTTTGCTTAGTTCAACTTCGTGAAGATCAGGAGATCGAGAAGACGTATTTCGGAAGCACTACTCACGTTAATTATGTCATCACGGAGATTAATGGGAAAATATGTTAACTTTCTCTTCATATTCGAGAGATTAATGAGACTCACCTATTGTTCTTGACATCAAGGCAATCCGCAATAGCTACTTGAATGCTATCTATCCATTGCGTAGCTGGATAGACATCCATGCCATCCTCCGTGGGAATGCATACGCAAGACTGAGTCTCCATAGTGTAATGATATTGGCTGCATAATTTTAAGACGCCCTTTATCACATGCTTAATATCGTCTCCTAACGTAAGATAACGAAAAACGTGGGAATTACTATATTTTTATATTAAATCTTTTTCAATCTCGATAAAATTTGCACAATTTTTCAGATATATAATTTATCAATTAGTTTAATACTTTTTTAGTTTATCTAAAATTTAGATTATCTAAAATTCTTAAATCTTTAATCTCTATCTTTTAATGTATATGAACTTTTCTTCAAGAAATTACCGAAAGGGTCACTTCTCGAATGTTGGTGCATATGTTTGGGAACACCTTGTATAACTAACAAATCTACCTTTCTTCTGCGCCGGAATACTCGTGCCCAGCATGATTCTGCTATCGTCTTTCGTTGCGAGCGCGTCCTCAACAGTTATCACTGGCTTCCTCTTCAATGGCTCGCTGTACTTGATCTCCACCAATTTCGCGGCCTCATTTGCCAAATTGTGCGTCTCGGCGGCGATCACGCCGACCGGTTGACCGGCGTAGAGAACGTCGTCCTCGGCGAATAGAACTTCGTCAAAGTTCAGCATCATCAGCTTGTTGGCGCCCGAGGCGAATAGATTTTTGCCAGGCACGTCCTTGGCGCTGAAGAACGCTACTACGCCCTTCATAGCCAGCGCCTTGCTCGTGTCTATGCTCTGGATCTTGCCATTACCGATATCCGTGCTGACGAAGGCGCAGAACACTTCTCCAGGATACGGCGGCAGATCGTTGCAATACTGGGCCTCGCCCGACGTCTGCTGAATTGCCTCCAGCTTTATCGTCGCCTTGTTCACCGGCCACAAATTCTTGTCCGAGTCGTAGTCCTGTGTACCTGGGTGTTTTTTTTTTTTTTTTTTTTTTTTTTCATGTACGATTAAAACGATCAATCGTGGCGCAATTTTCTTCAAGAGATTGAGTACGATAGTATATTTATATCCCTCTACATTTTTAATATTAAAATTGCTTTACCATTAACAGCTCAATCTAGAATTTCAAGAATTTAATAAGTCGAAGATAAATGAAATGAATGTCATACTTTGCAAATCCTAGAGTGAAGCGAAATAAATTGTCGAGAAGGCGAGGGAGAAAGAAAATATATCTTTCGAAATCTACTGATCATTCTACCTGAAGAAAGTCCTCGTTCCAAGATAGTGCCACCGCTGCGAAGCTTGGAATTCACGTTCTCCGGTTTGATGCTCAGCACAAACTTGTAAAATAATCCTTCAGCGAGGGTTTTGCGGAATTCCGGCGAATAGTCCGGCAGCACGTGATCAGGTTTGAGTTCGTTGTGCAGCGTTTCTAAGGAGGCTTTGAGCACTTCTTGATCGAAGATCGATTTACCCACCAACAGTTCCTCGGTCATCTTCGCGTGCAGAAAGTGCTCGTTGATACCACCGAAGATGATGTTGGGCTTCTTCAGCACCTTCATGCGAGAGAAATATCACTTTAACGGATACCAGATGAGAAAATAATTTGTAGAAACGCCGAAATATGATTACCTTGCCACCACCGTCGAGCGCGAAGAGGAAACCAGCGTTGACATGTGCATGGGCGTTCTGCGCTCTTGGCATGATCTTGTAAGATCTGTACTCATATTCATCGGACAGTGCCGGCAGCATCACACTGTAGATGATCTTATGGCACATGTCGGTCTCGAGGAATTCCTGTAACATTACGCTTGTCTTGCGACTGGGTGCCTCGAGGATATGTATTTGGGTACCGGCGGCTTCCAATATCAGGAACAAATCGGATGGAAAATTATTGTGCGCATGCTTGATCATCAGATTGCCAGCGATAGAGCCGATGTTGCGTACCGGCACGCTAGCGATCAGGTCGATATGATGGGCCAAATGACGGAGGTACTTGAATCCTGCCTCGGACGAATACTTCCGAAAGGTCTCCATCGCCACGGTAAGGGATATATTCCCGCCCAAGGTTAAATCTTGATTGGTCTTTTTGATGCGACGCAGATCCGGGATGTCGTTTATGTCGATGTGAAGATCGTTCTTGCCCGTGCGATAAACACCTAGAATTAGGTTTTTAAATGTCATGTTTTTTTTTTTTTTTTTTTTTTTTTTTTTTTTTTTTTAATTGGCGATACTACGAAATATTTATTGAAATGACCGAAAAAGCATTATTATGCATATTTAAAAATAATGAAACAAATAAAATATTCCATTTCTCTTGCAAAATCCATCGTTAAAAAATAATGCGGTAGAGGTAGAAACACTTTACGTGGGATTTTCATTTTTAGAATATATTAGTTTAAATTAATTTGAATAACAAAGACTTAAAAAAGCAACATTGTCGGCAATGCATGGTAATGCAGATAATGCATTGTGAGTCCCATTGTTTATATATTCGGAACATTTATTATAGATTTATTTGAATAGATAAACACTGATTAACATACGCTTTGTATTTTTTATCATAAATACCTTATACTTTAAAACAGTGACTTTGTATAAATATAAAAAAAACATCTTTTACCATGCGCCGTATTTCCGCCGTTTAATATGTATGTGGCCTTCGGTTTCTCTTGAAATATCGCGAATAAATCCTCGATTGAGTAAACTTTATAAAATTCCGCGTCTTCCAACTTTATATCCAATTTTACGTTGTTTGAATGTTTATCGGCGCAAGTGTTTCTGCATGGCAATCCGTTTTTCGGGCAGCTTTTGACCTTGTAGAGTTCCTAAAAAATATGCATATATGTATTATTGTACTTATGATCCGTAAGCTATGTATATACATAGAATGTATTTTCTCGCTTAATAGCAATAAAATGATAATATAATAATTTATTAGGATTATATTGTATTATACAAGAATGTGAAATATAATTATAAAAGTATAAATTTTTTACATAATAATTAAATGAAATTAAAATGAATATTATTCTGAAACTGAAGAGAACAATGTTTTTGCAATTGAAAGAAAATTTGGTAAATATAAAAGGTTTACATCTCACCGATTTAATCGCCACTTAGATATGTTGTAGGGGGAAGTGTTCCGATTAATTCGCCGCAAGAATTAAATGGCGGAAGGGGCACTGATTTAGGAGATATAACAAATAAAAGTTTCACAGTTTTAATGCCTTCTCTCAGGTATTATAAAGTAACATTAGGAAAAGTGAAGTTTGTATACGTTGTATACTTGTAGAGTAGAGATATTATCGATAATAGATAGATTTTATCAATAATCAGTTTCATCTATTTCTCGCAGCTCGTTAACAGCTTTCAACATGCGACTAAATATAAATTTGTGTGAGTCTTGTAAATGAAAAGTATTATTTATTGAATACGTGGGCGGGGGCTTCGTTCCTCCCTCACCTCGAAAAAATTCTAACCTAATCCAACCCAACCTTACTTTTAATAAACTGAAAATAGGTTTGGGTTAGATTAGAAATTTTTTCGAGGTGGGGATGCAGGGGCTCCGCCTGTCCCCCGCCTACGCGTAAATATCATAAATAATTTTTTTCAATGAAAAAAATAAGAAATTATACAGTATATACATACTTTAATGTCAAACTTAAATTATATTAAATTATGTCTTCTAAATCAATGCCGTCCCCCACTTATTTCTTGCCCCCACTTATTACACAGAGAACACTCCTCCCTACAATATATCTAAGAGGCGATTGAATCGGTAAAGTGTGATCTTTTATGCATATTTATCGAAAATTTTATCGCGCGCGATTACCTCGATATCGCGAATATCCTTAATCAGTGCGGGAGTCGCATCGCTGGCGAATCCTTTAAACGCATCCAGAATCGGTCGATAACCCGTGCATCGGCAAATATTACCCCCGAACGAATCTTCGATCTGTTGCATTGTCAATTTCTTGTTTTTCGTGAGACTGAAAATGACGATATGGAGGCGCGTTAAAACTCCATATTACGGATATAGCGTCGATGCGCTAGAATATTTCAACGCGATGTTTAAATTTATAGAAAGGATGTTCTTTTTTTTTTTTTTTTTTTTTATTTCTTCATTTCTTCATCATACCTGTAAAGATTCATCACCATGCCGGGAGAGCAATATCCGCATTGCGTACCGTTTTTTCCAGCGAGCGCAACTTGAATCGAGTCATAGCCATCTCGTCTGTTTCCTATACCCTCGATCGTATGAATTGTCCATCTGCGAAATTATTCGATAAGAGATGGGAGACGCGGATTAATAAAATTAATCGCAATCTCAAAGTGAATAGATGGGATTAGAAAAAAAATTTCTTCGTTACGTCAAAGATCGGGGATCAATATTAACGGTAAGATACCGCGTGTGTCGTGCACGCTAAATTTTTATTATAATATAATTTCTTTTTTTTAACGAAGAGTGAAATTTGAGTACAAGTTCGTCGATTAAATTACACGCATACCCGTCGCAAATTAATATCGGTACAAGGCAAGAATTCACAGCCATTGTTTCCCCTTTGATTTCCGCGGCCACGATGCAGGCACCGCAACCACCCTCATAGCACATGGCCTTTGTGCCGCGGAGTTTCGCATAATCGCGAATGTACACATTGAGGGACGTGTTCGCCGGTATGCCTCCCGAGACTGAAAGTGAATTTTTGTGATTATAAAATCGACACACATACATAACAGTTATAATATAACACGGAAACGACGAACATGTATGTATAGTATCGACTTTAATATTCTGAATTTCAATATTTTGACAGTTGTTAAATAATTAAATTTTCATGATTGAGAGAATTCTATAGCTTCTATCGTTGCAATTAAATTTTCATAATTAACCGTAGTTGTTCTTGCTTTTATAATTAAACTTTCATAATTAAATTCTATGATTTCCGCCATCACAATTAGACTTGTAATTAAATTTCTTTTGTAATTTCAGATATATCGTAATTATTTATTTTCTTATTTAGTAGAGTCGAACTTTTTTATTTTTCATTATATTGTCTGTATAAATTATATTCGAAAAAAAATACAATACCTTTGTATAGTACTCCATTAATCGTAAAGTTGACGGAATCTTCGGTATCCCTGCAACGAAATAAATTACATCAGACTTAATTTTAACATTGTCAGACGAGCTGAAATTTTAAAGAATTATTTTCATCTATATTTTCGTGTACTTGATGTAGTACGATTATATTAATAACAAAATAATTATAAATATATATTTTTCTCTTAGAATTTTTTCTCTGAAACTCAATCGAGAGACAAAAATTTCTAAATTTATACGAAGCTTCGCATTCGAAATTCTTTTATCGCATTTATAAAATATATACGTCAGTATTTATTATACATATATATATTTTACAGAGGAAATATAAACTTACATCATTGTCGTTGGCATTGTTGTTCATCAATCGTATCGATGTACACACAATGATATATAATCCTTCACTCATAAGATCCTCTTATACGATACACGAGCGACTCTTATATTTTCTCTGAAAATAATAATAAGCGCAAAAAATATATTGTCAGATACAACTTCTTCTTTTATTCATTTCAAGAAAAGTCATGATAGCGGCGACGATATCAGTGTGCTTGCAAACATGGAACACGCTTATTGTTTATAAATAATGTCGTGAAACAGAGAGATTATAGTTTTTTCCACTGTTATAAAAACCATCGAAATTACTAAATTTTCTTAAATAAGCGATATATAATAATTCTTGCTTTGACCCCATACACCTATTATATATGGTAAAAGTGATTTCTACCGGAAGGATTAAACTCTGTATACAGGGTGTCCCATTTTAATCTCCTCAGGCAAATATCTCAAAAACCAAGCCCGGAAGAGAAAAATGTTTCAGACAAAAGTTGTTTGGTTTCGAGGGGGCCATGAGATGGTGACAATGATTTGACCTTGGAAAATCATTTGAAGGTCATATGAAGGTCAACTTTAAAATCTTAAATGGAAATCCCCATTTTTTATTTAGTATTCTTGTAGCTGACATCGAGAGCTTTCCAAAACACTATAATAAAGTATTTTTTTATTAAGTACTTTTTGAGTTATTTTATATTTTAATCTGACATATTTTGATATAAAAAATTAAATATCTCGTAAAATATTTTTAGTTCTTGATAATCTTACCGTAATCGTATAGATAAATAAACATATTGCGAAATATTGATATTTAATATAAAATTTACATCATCGATGAATGTAAAATTAATTATTACACTGACTTACTATTTACATTTACACAGTATATTAGTAAGTGTATAACAGGAATTTAACATTCTATTGCAATTACAGAGCTAGCCGAGCAAAACGGGTCAGGTTACTTACGGTCGCGTTTAATAAAATCGGAGAAATCGCAGCTTGTTGCGCTCTTATTAGTTACATGCAAAAATACATACAAGTTTTTAATATAGAGAAAGAAAATGACATTGCGCAGAAAGCTTATATCTCTTGTATATAAATTAATTTCATTTTTGTTAAACCTAAAGGTTTTCATTTACATCTTTTTCAGCGCAAACTTCTGTTTGATTTATTAGCTAATACTTCCTGATATGATTTTGAAAACTTATTATATAATACAATATATAAAGACTATGTATACACAGAAAGAGAGAGAGAGAGAGAGAGAGAGAGAGAGAGAAAAAGAGTGTGTACCAGGATATACACGGATGACATTTTAAAGATTTATTGGAAATAAAAGTTACTAATACATATTTGGACAAATTCGAATAATAATGCTTTTCATAATTTTATTCGATGCTTATATATATGACAAGGTATTTATTATCAGTGAAGAGATGAATTAAACATTATTTCTCTTGAAAAAAAAAAAACTGAGAAAGAAACGCGTTTAATTCCTCATCAAATAAATTCGCCGCTTAAACTGTACGAGAGATATCAAAACATGTTTTGCAAGATTCTTGCTGTAAAAGCATGATGACGTGGCGATTTTCCTTTAGACATCGCGATGAAAATTACACTCGATACGCATGGCAATGAAATAAAATTATAAACGATGTGCTAATAACATGCTGCGAAACAAGATTCTGCATTACTGTCAATCAGCCGATAGCAAAATGAGCATGAAATTATGAAGAGAAGAAAAAAAATTCGTCCCATTATGTATTCGTTGATAACACATATAACTCATCTTATTGCAGAATAGGATTAAGTACATCTCTCATCGATTATACTCGTTCTCGAGATTTACACACGTAACATTATTGTTACACGCGGAAATAATTTATTACCACGAGGATTTTAATATTGAGATACGTGTGCTGATATTTAACATCATACGCGCATATGATTCATTTACTTTCTATATAATCGCGTAATTTCATAACGTAATTATAGCAACGATGTTCAAAGCGTGATGCGAAAAGTTTGAATTAAGATAAAAATCTTGCAGATTTTCTTTTGCAAACTTCACAATCTTTCGATTGCTTTTTCTTACTAATATCTTAAATTAAAAGTGGATTATTGTACTTTCTAAGTAAAAAAGAATTAAAATACATTATTATATTATTTATTTCAGCGATATCTCTCGTAAATATTTTTAAATCGATATATCTTGAAACTTTTGATATTAGAAATTTGCAATTTATTCTTATTTCATTAATCGCATATTACGTAATTACGTTGCGTAACTTTGATTTATTTTAATGCATGTACTGCTTACATAAGGCAATGAGACAGCGAAAAAAAAACAATTCTATGGAAAGTGGAAGATGGTTAACTTTGTTTCGCGTAATCTTTTTTTTTTAACTTGAAATGATTATAAAATTGCTACTACAAAATACAGGCGGTGTTTTTTTTTTTTTTTTTTTTTAACTTGTTGCGAAACTATTTAACATTTTCCTGTTATCTAGTTAATATCGCTATTTTATAAATAATTTACAAGTTTAAGAAGATAGTAATGATTAAATAATCTCATTCATAAAAGTTAAAATTTTACTTATATAGATATTAAACTCTATTTTACATCTTAAGTAGACAATTAACGAATAATTTTAACTTTTTTGGATATTTATGTATCCGATTACTGAACAATCAGTTCAATATCTGAATTCCCTGTGTTGGGATTGTATCGGATAAATTAAACTGATAAAAAAATAATTATATCTTTAATCTTATTAGCCGCTCTTTGCAAGCTTTTTGTAATCATCATGATTGTGACTTAAATGCAGGGTAGATAACGCAACGCGCGCCGCATAGCGGTAAACAAACGAACTAGCGATTACCGAAAATTATTTTTTGTAATGTTTTTGAAATGTTGCTGTAACATTCTCATAAAATATTACAATTATATGTTCCAATAATGTCTCAACAATATTACATTGCAACTTGCAAGATTGTAATATTACTGCAATGTAATTGCAATGTTCTGTGCTGTATGGGAAATATCGCTGACAATCTTTGAAGATTTCCTATGATTACCAAACTTAAACGAACATATATTTGTGATGAAAAAAGAAGATATTAAAGCGTTGTTTTCATGAAAATATAAAGGAATGTTGATAAAAATAGTTATTTCGAGAGAAAAGTACGATCTCTTGAAAATATCATTGTGGATTAAAAACAACCAAGCATAAGCGAATTGTGTCATCAGATATGTCTCTATATTTAACAATAGATTTAAAGTATCCTTACAAAACTGGTTTTGTAAGAAAAAAGAAACCGGTTAGCCATCATGCACGGTCAGAAAAGGATGTTACAAGTGAAGGATATAATGTTTTTGTTTTTATTTTCCTAATCACGCAACATACTCGGCAATGTTAAAATCGTAAAGCAGCTATCATTGCTGATTATATAAACTTGTAAGTACAAATATATTCCTTCCTTCTATCGCGCAAGCATTTTTTGCGACAGGCAAATATAATGAACAGAGGAAAAAATTAAAGGATTCGGAATTGAACGATTTTATACTCGGTGATAGAATCATACGTAATCAACGTGATCTTCCAAGTCATATGTATTTACTTCGTGATTTATTTTAAGTCAATAAATTCACTCTTTCGTTTTTCTATCTTACGCAAGAGCCGTTTTTGTGACACAACAGAACTAAGACGAACAAAAAGAATAAGTATAGAGTAAAGAAAATAGAAATTAAACGATATTGCACTGCAGCAGTATTAAAATCACACAACATGACATTACAAGGTAGACATCACTATTGTATTGCAAGGACGCAACCCACGTTCACCTCTTTGAATCTCTTCGTGTTTCTCATGAAAGCGATTATCACGACGAGACAAAAATAGCACAAATAAAAATAATAAAGAAGAAGAACACGTGGAGGAAATAGAAATAAAATAAAAATTAAATGTCGCGCATTCAGTATTAATCTTGCGTTAAAATAGCACGATGCGTCAGATTGCAAAACAAATATGTATACACAGAACAATATTATAGCAAAAATTATAATATTTTTTCGTGATCGCGAAACATACTAATATATAAAAAAAAATGACTCACGATATTTTTATTCAATAATATTATATACCTATTATATTTATTACGTATTATTTTTATTACAAAGTAGTAGTGCTATTTTCATATATTTTGATATATAAACAAATGTCATAATTGTCAACAAACAATAAAACACACAAACACAAATATATAATTTATAATTTTTATAGTAATAAGTATATCTTAATGTGTCATTATATTCCAGCTTTACGATAAATGTCATAAAAGGAATGTAAATTTACACTATAAAATTCTCTCCGCGTACACTTTAATCGCGCAAATTTTCTTGTATATAGAAATATAATCAAGCATGATTACGCTAAAATTGCACAATCTAAACATTAAAAGCGAGCTGATATAATTCTTGTACGAATTAAATATTTATTATTACAAATAGTATCACTTATCGCAATATTAATGACATTATTAATGATAGACTCAATAAATCTGCGACTTCTTTATCTTAATATTGTTAGTGATCGCGGTCGATATAAATACGCTGATTTCAATATAGCATCGAAAAAATTATCCAACGAAATTACTGCGCTTTCCATTTCGTTGATCGAAATAATGTTATCGATGGACTTATATAAGGAATTATATAATGACAATGAAAGCATCGAGAATATTACTTACTGTCGAAATTGTTAGTGAACGTGATCGAGGAGATCCGTGGCTTGTCGAACTGTATTGCACTCTGACTCAAAATCATTTCGTACACGTATTACTTTGCCCCTACTGCGTATGGTCGCCCCACGAAGTTACCCATGCAATACAGAACGTTGTAGCGGAGTGCCTTATCAGATATTATGATTATCACAGTTTCCCTCTCGGGACTATTCGCATTATTATTTTATCATTGTATCTAGCGGAGTTTCATTATCCGTAAGAGAAGGAAATCCGCACTTTCGTTTGTGCACACGAAATAGTTGCGAAAGAAATTATACTTGAAGCGATTTCTATCATGACCCTATAATTTTTATCTGATAAATGTTGCTTTAATTAACCATTCTTATATGACTAAAATAGAATACTGCATATTTAACTCAACTGCGAATGCGAAATCCTGTTTTTAATATCGTTAAAATGATGACAGTCGCGTAAAATAATCCACTGCTATCTACATGCTTATATACAGGATGGGACATTTATATTGAGATACCTAAATATCTAAAAAATGAAGCAAGATAGAAAGAAATGTTTCAGACAAAAGTTGTTCGGTTCTAGGGAGGTCGTAAGATGGTGCCATTAGTTTGATCTTGGCTGAAGGCGTTTCGGAGATTTCAATCTTGTTTTTTTAAATGGAAACACCCCAATTTTTTTACATAAATCGATTCCTTGCAATATTCTACATAAAAAGTTATAGGGATATGATGGCCAAAAGTTTAATAGTTTACGAGATATTTTATACTTTATTTTATTACTTTACTTCGACATAATTTTACATAAACTATGAAATGTCTCATAAAATTATTTATTTTGCAATAATGTTACCTTAATATTTTAAGCTCAAAAAATGAGAGACATTAATTGTTGTAAAGAAAATAAAAGATTGACATCGAAATCTGCGAAGCGCCTCCACCCAAGATCAAATTAATGGCACCATCTTACGACCCCCTTAGAATCGAACAACTTTTGTCTGAAACATTTCTTTCTATCTTGCTTTATTTTTTAGATATTTAGATATTTAGTCTCAATATAAATGCCCCACCCTGTATATATGTATAAGTAATTAAATATGTTTGGAGCGATAACAATGGAAATAATGATATATGCAATACGTATTGTACAAGATATACGTACTTAGTACATATTTAAATCAGTTCTTCTTGTGTGTGTGTGTGTGTGTGTGTGTTCATTTTTTTACTATAAGCAAGATTTTTGAATTTTTTCAATCGTAATGCCACTAATCTTAAGCAAGAAGCGCATTTTTAGAATTACGGAAAGATGAAATGTTAAAAATCTTAAAGACTCAGACCGGAATCAGAATCGATAATCGTTTCATAATTTTTTAAATATTTTCCAAAATCGTAAACCGTATTTTAAAATTCTGTTAAATTTATAATCATAACCGGATCGTTAAATTATTTTCGGTTTACAATTTTTTTCGAAATCTTTTCCATTCTTGCAATTTATTTCTACAAAATGTTTTTATATTACTAATTTAAATTTTTTGTCGTTTTCTTGGCTGGATGTCATCGAAAGATGATATAATAAACCTGATGAAAATAGAATTTTCAAAAAGTCAAAGATGAAAGAAATAATGAATAAAAAATAATAAAGGCATAAAAATAATTATTTTTCGAATTAAGTTTTTGTATCTTTAAGAAAATAAAAAAATTATTTACATTTAATATTACTTTTTTCTTTGTTTTATAATAATATATATATAAAAGAAGAAAAGAAGTAAATTTAATAAATTCTACAATTTTATATATATAAAAGAAGAAAAGAAGTAAATTTAATAAATTCTACAATTTTACATAAAAAGAACAACAATATATTTCCTAATAAAAAATAATATAATTTGTTGGAGAAAAGTTAGAAAAGCAATAATTTTAGAAGAACCGGAACCGAAAAAACCGTAATTCAAATGATTTCGGTTTCTTTTACTTATCAAGGAATCGCAACCAAAATCGGAACAGTTATTAAATATTTTATTAAATCGTAACCGAAATCGAACCCTAATTTCGTTTCGGTCCGGGTCCCTGATTAAGATATACAGCTATTTGTATTTAAAAAAAGTATTACACTCTCTTACATACATATTTTATTTCGCCATAGTTTAATGCATTGATAACATATCTTTTTAAAAATATAATTATAGTATAATTAAAAAAAAAAAAAAATCTTTATATTTTATTTTTTTTGTACAATTATAAATAATAATGTAGACTTGGCGATTCTTCGTTAGAATAGATTTACGCATACGATAAACTAAATAAGCAATAATTACGTACGTTTGTTGATCTTGCTTATTATTATTTTCAGCATGTATACAAGATAAATAGAGCGCTCTAAGGAGTATCGCGAAGATGAAAAGACGTTATATGTTAAAATTTTTTAAATTAATCTTAATTAACGGCGATTAACGATGCGATTAACGACGTATATTGAAGAAAATTGTTCTTCAACTGTCCTTATTTCCTCCTACCAATTCGTCACGATACTTCACGGGGTAGGCTAATTGATTGCCTTTATTCCATGTATAGAGCTCCTGTAACGGGAAAGAAAACTCGAATGAAAGCATAAATAGACGAAATGGTGAAAGGTATATCACCAGGTAAGGATGTATACCTTGGTTTTATGATTGTAGCTAACCGCTGTGGTCTTATAATACGGATTCGTGAATGACAATGACACCTCCCGCATCGTATTTCGATAGAGATCGAAGGCGTATCTACGTAATTGGATTGGTTTGGATAATAATTATTTATTATATGTATTTTTATAATTCTGTGGTTGGAAAAAGCGATTATTCAGTGGCATTCTGCGATTATGCGAATAGATATATCTCTTGAATATGCAAATTATTTTTGATAATAAATATTTATAATAATATTTATAATAATTGTTCTCTTTTTTTCATATACATATATATATATATCCATATATGTATATGAAAAAAAGAGAACGATTATTATAAATATATTATTATCAAAAACAATTATAATATAATATATACAGGGTGTCCTAGACCACCCGTACACCCCTTTTCTTCCTTAAGAACTAAGCATTTTAGAGAAAAAGGTTTTGAACAAAAATTGTATAGTTTTGAGGGGAACGTAAGATGGTGTCATTGGTTTGACCTTGGATGACATCGTTAAGGTCAAGTCAAGGACACCTTTAATTTCTTAAATGGAACCCCCTATTTTTATTGCATATTCTTATAGCTTATGTCAAGAGCTTTCTAAAACATTATAATAAAGTATTTTTTCATTAAGTACTTTTTGAGTTATTTTGTATTTTAATCTGACATATTTTGATATAAAAAATTAAATATCTTGTAAAATATTTAGTTTTCGATAATCTTACCGTAATACTTTTATGTACAGAATAATGAGACAAATCAATTAGTATAAAAGATAATTGTTTTTAAGAAAATTATTTACAATGTATTTTTTAAAACAATTATTTGTCTTTTTTCTTGCACTAATTGATAGGACACCCTGTATATATATATATATATATATGAAAACTTTTTTTCAATGATTAATGAATATTATTAGAAAAAGAATGATGAGGAAATAATATATTAAAGAATATTCAAGAATTTCCACGGGATATTTGTGCTCTTATGAATAGCATCAAGAGTAATTAATATTTATAGCGTTACCGTATCTTCATAGTTTCTTCGGTGACACTGTGTATAGTGTAAAGCATCCCTTCCGCGATAAACATCTCTCCGAATCTATGATGATCGATACTGATGTTCCACGCCTTTTGAACGGTCATATTCGTGGGATTAATTTTCACCACTGCCGTGTTATTGGACGGTAATCCGTAAATAACCCACAAACCTGTGTGTAAACGTCACGTATTTTGTATATCTATATATGTGATATTAAATTTTTTTACTACAATATTCTTTTTATTTAATTATATACGTCTCTGTGATATATTTCAATTTGTAATATCCGAGAAATGTATATCGGGAGAGAAAGCTGACTCGTCGTTTTACCGTTTTCGTCTACGTTCAAATCCACATAAGTGAAATTGTGCATGTAGAGATAGTTCTTAGTATTGACCAGCAAGCTCGGTAGCGACAGCTTGCATTTGTCGGAATATCGATTGCATTCGGATTCCGAGGAGAGATCGAATCGAAGGATGCTCGATTCACTTTGGGGATTGTAAAAGAACGATTTGTTGTAAACTATATGCCCGTTACCCTAAAACACAATCGATCACAAGTTTGATTCTTACTCGAAATCTCTTCGTTCGTCAAACATCAATATTTTACGTGATTTCTTATCTTTTTATCATTTAATGTATATTTTTATAGCTATTCAGAAATTGCGTAAATATAATATTAGAAAAAGAAAGAGAGAGAGAGAGAGAGAGAGAGAGATTTTAAAATTTTTTAAAGTCACTTTTTTAACATTTTTAAATTACTGACCTGAAAAGGTAGAGGCAATGGTATCTGAACACCCGACTCGTTCTTGAGATGTCCCTTCGATTTACTATTGTACTCGTAGATGTGGGACATGTCGCGAATGTTATTGCGAGTTACATAGAGTTTATCGGGCATGATATGAGAGAACGCATCGTGCATCCAACTTCCATTATAATCGTCTATGTTTCCTTTCAGTACGGGTTTTCCCACGGCTTCTATCAAGCCTTCTGCGAATTTACCGATGTCGATTATTAATATTCGAGTGACGAAAGTTGGAGACATGAAGAGGTTTTATTTTTCGTCGCTTTATTCAAGGACACTCTCGCATCTGCTCGGTTAATTGCGTAAACTTTCGCGAACATATTACGAAACTGCACTTTTCAGTCATTGATTATACCCCGTACAGCACTGAAGCTTGCAGCAACATTGCTGCAACATTGTAATATTGCATATTGCAGTTTAATGTTGCAGAAATATTGCAAAGACATTATTTTACAATATAACTTTAGCAATGTTACAGCAATATTTCTGTAGGCGGACATTTTATTGTTGCTGCAATATCATAACAACGTTGCAGCAATGTTGCAATCTTGCAGAAAAATGTTGCTGCAATGTTATGGCAATCTTGCGGTGCTGTATGGAACTATTTCCCAGTTGACCCATCATACATATTCGTAGAAAAAGTAGATGAATTAAAATGAATCGAAAGAACGTCTCGAAGAACTTGTAGTTAAAATCCAATTAAAATCTGAGTGTCCTAATTAAATAATTTTCTTTTAAACTTTAAGGTTTCTCCGTTTTTCTCTTCATAAATATTGAAATGGCTAGAAGTCGATATAAAAAGCAATTTGCTTCGATATTTTGCTTTCATAAAGTTGCACGGAGATATTCCTCCTTTATCTTTTTCTCTTAAATAAAAATTTCTAAAAATATCATGTTCGTTTAATTATAAAATGTTGTATACACAGTGAGGCTAATACCTTATTGTGAGATGTCTGTATTAACGCTGCAACTTTATCCTCTACCTCTTGAAATTAATTTATCTACCGTCTCCACAAGAACGTCGCTAGAATACATTAGTTAGAAATGATTAAACGTACCGGCTAATCGGGGTTGTAGCCCCGTCGTATTAACACCACGCAACGGTTGAATGTGCGCGTCCATTATATTTGCGTACGTGCATTTTGGGCACGTCGCGCAGGTTTCTTGCGGACTGCACAATTCTTGTTCCTGATCAACGCTCGGGGGCATAGGATGCCCATACGTAACGTGCTGCTCCTTCCCTAATTTCAGTTTCTCCACATCTCTTATGTCGTCTAGAATATTATATGTGTTATATTATATTAATTAAGAAATTCTCAATAATAAAATTAATTTTCGGGAATAGGCCATGTATTTTAGGAGATACTTAAGAGAGAAATTAAATTAAGCAGAAAAATGAAATCTTGAATTTTTTTTTAGAAAATCTTAGGAAAACTATTCCAGAAATATAGAAACGAAAGTCAGATGTTCTCCGCATTTTCTAGAATTCATTTCTTTTCTAGACACATTTTCTAGAATTCATCTTACCTATATGAATTTGATAAACTATGCGGATCTTTTTTACTTTGGTATTGAGAGAATTGGAAATGTTAAATATTAGTTCTGCTTGCAATTATATCGCTGTAAGATCATAATAATAACGTTTGATTAAATATCAGATCAGATAGATGAACGCTCTGCCTTTTATATGCCAACGTTATAATTAATTAATTAATCCTGTGATGGCTCTTCGTTATTTATATTACCAAGTTATATCGAATAAAATATGTAATAAGACAAACCGTCTAGTATGAAGGATCCCTTGGTAACGTCAAGATCATTTCTCGCCACACAATGGTACATCCCGTGATCCGATGGCGTCACTCTCGTGATTCTTAGCTTCATCTTCAACTTTTCGGAATAATTTCACACGCATTACAAAAAGTGTCATAAGTTGTTACGAAACGTAAAAAAAAAAAAGATGGCAAACCAGTAAGAGAACGATTTTGCATATTATCGAATTTATATTCCAAGTACGCAAATGTTATATATATATATATATATTTTTTTTTTTTTATTTCAAATAGACGATGGCTAGAAGAGAGAAATACGATAGAAAATTGCGCAGTTTAATAAAGACCACCTTATAATTATCTCGTCTGTCATAAACCTCTATCCTGTGTTTATCTGACATTTTCAAACGGCGACCATCGCCGCGTTCCCAATGTACCGCCGGTTCAGGAAAGGCCTCCACCTCGCATTCCAACGTCGCCGGATTTTGATTTCGTACGAGCACCACTTGGTTGCGTATACGAATAAACGGCGAAACTGGAACGCGATCGATTATCAGTTTTGTCTACATCTATATCGGTTTTAATAAAGTATTGTATCCTTTCGGAATTGCTCACTCTAATAAATCGAAACCTACGAATTATACGCTTTTATCTTACAGCAGATTTATTAAATTTTTCTTTTAAAAAAAATCATTAAATGTATTATTATCGTCATCTATATTCATAATATAACGTGTGAAGATTGATATAATAAAAAAATTAGAAAAAGATATTTTTAATTATATAGCGTTTTTCCAAGCAATTAATACGGAAATAAATAAAATTAAAAAAAAAGAAAGCTAATTATAAATTTGTAAAATATGATAATATTGAAAAGTAGTAGTAAAAAGAATATACACAGAAAAAGAATTTTTTTTTTTTTTTTTACATATATTATAAATCCAAATTTTTTTTAGAAAGATTGCCACGTGCTTACATTTGACTTGAAGTCTAAACTTTTTGGAACTTGCTGGTGCTATCCCGTTGTCAGCGTTACACACATACTCGCCCATGTGTTCCCGGGTTACCACGCTGATATTAAAGGTAGGGCCCATAGTCGAACTCACTAGAGTCGTAAGATTTTTTTTTTTACGAAAGCTCATTAATCTCTCGCTCGTTCATTATTCTCTATTTATTATTGCGAATTAGAAAATTCGACTATACCCTGCCAGGTTCCCATAGGAATCGTGGAACCGTCTATTTTGGTCCACTGTATAACGGGTTGCGGTATCCCACTAGCGGCGCATCTCAGTCGTATATTCTTGCCCTCTTGCACGGAAATTATGTCGCTCGTATTCAACGACGATGCAATCTCTAAAATGTCGAGTTTTCGAAAAAAAAAATTTTTTTATAATATTTTATGTATAATAAATAAATTAATATAATATAAATATAATGAATTTATAGGGGCGATGAGTGGCTTAGAGCGTTGAGTCGCGGGCTGACAAGTGCCACGTCCCAGGTTCGATTCCGCGCGGATCTCATCCCACCATATACCTCTTTATAGAAGAGAAGGAGGAATGACAGAGAAGGAAAGAAGGATAAAAAGAAGGGGAATAGGAAGGAGACAAAAAGAGGGGGGTTAGGAGTTAGGAACAAAGGAGAAGAGCGAAAAGAGAAAAGATAGGAAGGAAAGCTATGTGTGTGTAGAAGCGTTAGAGATAAGAGCATAAGGATGAAGGAGGAAAGGGAGCGTGAGAAGCAAAGGGGAAGAGCAAGAGAGAGGGAAAAGGAAAGGCGGTGTAGTAAAGCGTTGTGTAAAGCGGGTTAGGTTAGGTGTGTGTAAGAGCGCGTTAGTTGTAAGAGCGGAAATGTAAGAAAATGAAATATATTTGGAAATTTGTAAAGAGTAAGAGTATAAAATTTGCTGCAACCCCATTGGGGAGTCAATAAAGACATACATACATACATATAATGAATTTATAAAAGAAAAAAAGAAATGCATTAATCTCGCTAAGAGAATAGAATGGTACGGTGGGCTTTATCCTACCTACGATGGACGGCGGTATCAATATGTCATGCATGTTGTTGCGATCATGGATGTTCATTTTGTAAGCCTGTATTCCTGGCGTGCCGTCTTTTCCCGGCATTCCGGGACGACCGGGCGGACCTAAATCTCCTGATGCATAAAAAAATTCACTTGTGAGACAAATGAAGCGATGAAATCACTGGAACATTTTATTACTCACCGCGAGGTCCCGGTGGTCCTTGAGGCCCCATTTGGCCGGGTCTTCCTAAATAAATACAAGATATCAGTGCATTTTTTTATTTACGAAGTAGCAGAGAATAATTTACGGCTGTGCTGTAAAATGTTGTAGAATTATGATGTTACGAAATTTACGACTATACTACGGATATAAAGAAATAAAAATAATAATAACAAACATTTTTATATAACGACAAAATAAAATTATCTCTATGTAATGAAAAAAAAAAAATAATAATAATAATAAAATGTTAAAAAGCAACATTTTTATAAAATAATACATGTCTATTTTTATAAAATAATTTTTATAAAATAATATATGGCGGAAAATAAAAATTTAAGGGTGAGAAGCCGCTTTTCCATGCATTTATTCGTTTTCACATCAAGTACTTTACATTTAATCACATGTTTATCTTCAACATATATGTATTCTTTTTCATATCGAATTTTTAACTGCGACATATACATTCGTCAAATAATTCTACATCTAAACGTACCGTCTGTTCCATTTCTTCCAGGCGATCCGGGTGACCCGTTCATACCCGGCTTACCATTGGTCCCGGGTATGCCATCCAGACCACTTCTACCAGGAATACCATCCAAACCGGGTTCACCGGGTACACCGTCTCTTCCATCGAATCCCGGTGGACCGATGTCGCCTTTGGGTCCTCTGATGCCAGGATGGCCGGGTTGTCCAGGGGGTCCCTTCGGTCCCACCAATCCCTGTATACCTGGCAGACCCGGCTCACCTGGTGGACCTGGATTCCCGGGAGCGCCAGGAAGTCCCGGTGGACAGTACTTTGCGGATGAACGGCAAAAGTTCTCGATCGCATCGAACTGAAACACAGGGTAAGTAGATATATAGGTTGCTCGAATATTATATAGTGCTATTTTATATTAAATTATTTACAATAAATTCTTTTTTACTGGTAAAGATTTGTATATTTATAGATGGTGTAGATTTATATATTTTTTTATAATTTAAGTTTTTATAATTTATTTAAAATATTTTTTATGACCTAGTCCAATATTGATATCAATTTTGTATAACTTCGAGTTGTAACAAATTTAAAATGCTTGGATAAAACAAATTATTTTATAGATCATTTTTCAAAGATGAGGAAAGAATATATATGGTATGTTTAACTGATATACAATATAAATTGAGACTTTTATGGAACAACAATATTATCTTAAGCTCGATATCTCGTCCAGTTTGGATCTAATTCTCACTATCTAAAATAATAAGGAGCTCGTATAAAAGTGTTTATGTTTATACGAACCTTTATTGTTGTTGCAATAAGGGAAATGGGTCTAAAGAACACTTAGCTTCCTTATCTTCAAGTTCCTACATTACATACGCGATACTTTTACAGGTGACGGCAAAGTTTGAAGTTTGAGGAGGAGCATTGAGGAGGATGTATCGCGAAGCAGGTAACTAGTTCTAACAATCGCAGAGAACTGACTTGTATTCGCGTGTCGGCGTTCAACCAGACCCAACTTGGGTCTTGACCTCCGGCCGCCGTTGGCGAAGACGCAGAGCCAGATACCATGATTGGGGAGGCTGTTACCTTCTTTGTACCTTGCATTTCCTTATCCTCTCGAATCTGCAAGCGAGCAATTCTGCGATATTGTACACGAGAGATCCAAGATATTTTTAAAGAGAAATTAAATCAGGAAATTTAATCTCTCAGAAAATTCTTGGATTTACATATATTCACAGAGAATTAAGAAATTACATTTTTCTCGACCGCAAAATTAACATTTCTTTCTTTTATTTTTTTATTTATATTTTTTTCATTATACATATATTTATTTAATTATATTTTATTTATTAGAAAATTTCAGGATTTCGAAGTCATCCCTCTCTTTGAAAAGCTAGACTTGTTTTTTACGAGTAGAGGCGAAAAAACATACTTTTCTTTCTTGTTAAAACGATCTCTTTTATATATATACTGATTATTACATATGTGCTTTATACGTACCCTACTTGATATGTCAGAAACGGCATTGTCTTCGCCGGTCAGCAATGCGCTGCTGCGTCTCCGCCGTGAAAGTGCTGGTGGATACTGTCTTTTTACCAAGCGAAGATCGCTCTCCACGTTTGTGATATACTTGTATAGATAGACGGATGTGAAAAACTGAATGATAAATTGTAGCAAAATGAGAGCTAGTAACAGGCGCGGTTGAAGCATCCATCGTTGCACCAATAATGCACTCTTGCTGTTCATGCTGACGCAGTTAGTTTTATCTCTGTGCAAAGTTACATTTGAAAAAGCGAGCATATTATGCCAATTTTGCACGTAACAAAAAGTAGAAAAAAGATTTGAAAAATAATAAAAATCTTTGAAATATGAACGCAACAGAAATACTTCTTTAAAATAAACTTAAATTATTGACTTTTCGTCTAATCATTAATTGATGATAGTTAATAATGTTGAGTAGTAATTCATATGTTACACAAACATGTAAATGATAATACGTATGTGTCAGCGCGAAGACGCGACACGCAACAGAACGCGACTATCTCAATTGAATATCTCTGCCGCATCGCGAAAGAGAGAGAGAAAGATCAAGGGAGCGAAGTGTATAGATCTGTGTCGTCTAATTGGTTACTATCAAGTGGAATTGACTCTATATTAAATCTATAACATCTCCAAGTTTCCATCTCCTACATTTTTTTTTCTCTGTCACTCTTTCTAATTTTATTACACACACACTGTAATGTTAACGCTAATTTTCTTAAACGTTAACTATTATATTTCCGCGAGAGGCACTCGTTAATAAAAAAAAAAAAATAAATAAATAAATAAATAATAATAAAAACTTACAAACTTACTTTCTATTCAATGACATTTAATTTCACGCGGAACGCGACGCGCGTGACAATTCTTTCAACGCGATCATCCGGGAAAGCAATTGTCAGCGCGTTAAAAAAAAACACAATTTATACGGCGTTTGCGGTGTCTATACGCCTGTCCTAATGTAAACTAATATAAAGCGTGAGCCGGTGCGCCCGTCGTCGGCTCGGCACAGACGAGACGCATGCGTTGAGCATTTCTCTCTCTGTATATATTACACTACGTCCAATTGTCATATGTTGTATGTGTGAGATGTGCGTGGCGTCGTGGTGTGCGACAGAGATCCGCATGTTTGTGAATGCACGCTCTGTCATTTTGTCACACATCGCCACAGTTATACAAAGTGTAAACGACGCGAATGCGTTCTAGTATTAATTTTAAAAAAAAAATCAATCTCACGCTGTAACACATTTCTTTTTTCTAACGCCTCGTTACGACTCGCTCGGCAACGAATTACCGCTCGATGATTAAAAATAAAAATATTATATACGATATAAACGTAAATTTCCAATAAATTGCAGGCGTACATATTTATATATATAATTATAATTTGACAATTAAAAGAAATAAAAGGTAATAAAAGGAATGGCTGAAATAAAAGATAGATATGCAGATATCCCATCAAAAAGTATTTAATACATAAATACAAGATATATATCTTTGATAAAGATATTCAATTGCGCTCTTACGATAGAATATCACAGTACAAACAGGGCTTTCTGTTCCCCCGATAGTCGAAGATATATATAAATTGATTTTCTTTAATATACATATATGCAACGCCCTTGAAACTAGAATATTTGCTCATTAATCACATGACTCCACTTGACGAGAATTGATGGAACACGGTCTATCCTCTTCACATAAAACAATTTCTATATCATGCTCGAGATCCTTATCCGCGTTTATATTTACATTTTGTTTCGAGGCCTGCGGGCAATAAATTTCATTAGAAATTGTCGATTACGTAATTTTTCGATTACATCGATTATGTCACTTTTCTTTTTTCTAAATATAGTATCTCCTACCAAGTCCAATAACGCTAAAAAGTATCTGGCCACTTCGTGTTCGTTTTGAATAACGGCGTCAAAGTAGATTTTCCGTTGGTCATTCGTCCTCAGAGTCTCTATAATTTGCGACGCATAGTCGCGAATGCAAAACGTTGATCTTTGCTCGGCCTCGCGTAATTTAGGTTGTATCCATTCGTGCCATTTGTCAACATTTTTCTGTAATAGTTATTCGATTTACTAGATCTTACAATTAATGTTTTCTATGGATTATTTTAGAGAGCATCGATTTACTGGTAAGAAATGCGGCGAGTCGGATTGCAGCCAAACGTCGCAGAAATTTTCATGCGGAGGCGACATGTTTATGGGACTCGAATTGCGAGATTCGGAGATCTCATTAATCGAAGTGTCCGTTATGTTATTATCGGTAATATTCGTATTCGTTTCCATATTAACGCATAACTGAAATCCTAAAAAATCCAAATCTACATTCGTCACATTGTTGTATTGCAAAGAATTGTAGTCTCGTATATATTTTATGCAGGTACTCAAATTTTTCTTGAACATATTTGGTCTATCTGGAAAATAAATTTCGTCAGTTAGTATATATGTATATCAATAAATTTGTATCGGACAATTTCTCTAGACAGATTATGGATGGATTTACCTTTTCGCGACAAAATCAATTCCTCCAAAATATGCGCGGAATTTTTCTTTGTTATTCCTTGTCCTCTCTTAGTCAGTGTAAAGGTTTCGTTCTTTGTTATTCGATTAAATTTTCGTTTAATCTATAAATAAGTAATTGAACAATATTATCACCAAGCACCAATAATTAATAGCAAAGTTGTAAGTGCTATTATGTGTACCGATTTCGATCTCGAAGACTTCAATTTTATTTTGCTCTTTGTACTGCTATTTGAAGAAGTATTTTGTATAATATTGGTAGCTAAATTTATTTGCGATAGATCCTCATTTGTGTCGTTTAACAAGCTTAGATCGTCCGTCGATGACGTTCTAAAATAATATCACTGATTTTAAAATTCTCATACAAGTTTCTTGCAGTAAGACATCACAAGTAGCAAAAATATCAGAAATACCTTCTGTCTTTCGAATTTACTGACTCGGGTGGACTATCCAATATACTACCAACATCTATATTTTTCCCGATATTGTTTAAAGAATGATTATCCAAATTATTATTATTCGACAAAATAGTGCTATTTGTGTGAGTTATCAATGAGTTGTTATTGTTTTGTGTATTAGGATACATTTCATTTGAGATATCGCTCAGTGTATCATTGAAACCAGTGTTCTCGGACAAAGACAGATTTTGTTGAGTCGATTCCAAAGATGTAACTGAATCAAAAATCTCTTCTTCCAGTGTATCGTTATTATTCTTTTCAGACTCAGCATCGCTACTATCGTTTTGATTATTATCGTCGTGTATTGTACAGTCCGGAGTCGATAAGGACTCAGGATTATCGCTGTCGCAACAAAAATCTGAAACAGAAATAATTCTATAAAATATTAAACTAAATAAAAAATTTATTCTCATAATCAATGCCTTGATCATATACCTTGTGGTGCAAACTCAGCTAAAGCATCGACCAAAATACCATCTATACTTATGTTTTGATTGCAGCTACAACATATTATTAGATATTATTATCTTACAATAAAATAGATGCATTAAAAATACAATGGGATATTTACCGAAAATCATATTTTTTACCAATGACTTCTCCATTTACATCATAGATATCAATAGAGACATGTTGCGCAATACCCTTCTCTAGTTGAGTAAAACAGCGATTTTTTGATTTGACAGTTTCATGCGTTATATGATCCTTTTTAATATTAATATTATTATTTACTTCCTTGGCAAAGTTGACAGTTTTGAATTCTTTAAAGCACATGTCAATCTTCCTATCTCTTTTCTTGGTAGAATTCTGTGTTGTTTCTTCGTGTCTAAAAGAGAAATAATTTAATATATTTACAGAATTTTTTAAATTAGTATATATGATTTTTTAATATATTAATGAAGTACTCACTCATCATTCAATAATAAATTTCTGGAGTTTTCTGTTGTACTCCAGAGAGAATCGACTCTATGGACATATACAGCTGCAGAGTTTTGCAGAACAAGTCCAGCTTCGCCAAAACTTTTATTGCACGTTGTATTGAATAATGAACAATATTTCTCCAAAGTCTGCAATAATACAATTATATTATTTTAATACATATTACGTAACACATTACTATTATTATATAATTGAAAATTGATAACGTAAATGTACTTGTGAGAAGGGAAAGTTCCATTTTGCTAACTCTTTTACTGGTTTCGTAAGTTGAAGACCAATATCTTGGACGGTGACCATCTTTGTTGACTCATAAATCTCACGATAATCCGCATAGGAAACATAAATGTGTGTGAATCACTGTAAAAGAAGCATTACTGATACTTTTTCACACTGATATTTATAAGATAAAAAAAAACGAATCTAAATTCTCGTGAAAGAAATGTTTTTTATTCAAAATAATGCAACACGAATGCTTACAACAATAAGGAAAAAACAAGTAAAGTTGATAGTGTTTTATCTTATTGCTAACAACCTATCGAGACGCGTACTAACCAAAGGAAGGATAAGATAGTGATAAGATAAATATTCAATATCTCTTTCTCACTTTACTCACGTTCTATTTTCTTGAGAATTTGCACGCTTTTTCTTTTATCAAAAGAATCACTCGAAAACACTCTATCACTTAACCTAAAGACAACAACAATAGCTATTGCTCCTTTTCACTTATTATTGCTATGGTTCAGGCATAGATCGTAAAATATATAGTAAAGCAATTGGTCGCGTTCAGTAGAGAAAGTGCTCATTGTCAGTTATCTTCTTGTCAACACTCGATGTTGATTTGTTGGTTCTAAAAGTAAGAGCCAATCACGTTCAATTACTACTGAGCAGTTTTCTTTGCTGAACGCGTCCAATGGCCAAGCTTATACCAATAGGTTTATTCGCGTTGCTTGAAATCCCCCAAAACTTTTGCATTTGAAACGAGATAAATATATATTCGGATGTTGAAGAAAGTGAAAGAGAAGGCAAAAACTTCAAGCAACGCGAGCAACCTAATATACTTTAATACGTAAGATACTATAGTGGCTAATCACATCCATTCCATTCTTTAAAGGAATGGCTATGATTGGCCAGTGGTAGTACTTAGTATGTAAAGTATATCAATGTAAACTAAATCTATTTTGTTGAACATTTGCTAGACCGTATTTCAAAAGATCGCGCCACAACTTTAGGTCGCGTCGTTTAGCGCCATCTCTCGTGGAATCGTGTTCGCGTAATAAACTGGCCTATCAAAACTCGGAAACTCTATTCTTGAGAGATTTGAATTAGTGGCTCTCTTCTTATACTTCAATTTATATTACTTTTTATCGAAGCACATTCTTGTAATATTAATTAAGAGATTAGTAAGCGCGCAAGTTTCAAGAAAAATTAATTTTATTAGCCAGCGAGATTTAAAATTCTTCCAAAATATGCATATTTTGCAGCGTGCTTTTCTTCGGATTCTTCTCTTCGGCACGACAAGGAAAAGCGGTACGTATATATTAATGAATCCGGAGAGATAAATCAAAAGAGATATATGTAAAATTGATTCGCAGATTTTTATATCATATTAAAGGGTTACATACCTTTGACAGACCTAAACTAGGTCCAAATTAACGAATTTTTATTGTGAGTAAAATTATATTTTATTAAAAAATGGAAATATATGTCTTGTAGAATAGTTTTTTGAAAATATCTACTCAAAATTTCAATAAAAAATATCAAAATTTGATGTCCCGATAGTTATTTTCCCAAACGATATTCCTAAAAACGGTGTTCGCGGTACCAGAGATATCTCCGCCTTCTCTCATTTAAAATAAAAAACAAAAATTTTTCTTAAATTAAATGAATATAACTATAGTACTTGTCATAGCCGATTTTTAAAATATTGATTTTTCGAAAAATAACAGCGATTCGTAGCAAAAAATGCGATTTTCGATCTAAAAATTCTTTTTTTTTATTTATGAAAAAAAAAATAAGCCATAAATCGAAAAAATCCCATGACAAGTATCAGTTTTATTCATGTAGTCTAACGGGAAATTTTTATTTTTTGTTTCAAATGAGAAAAGGCGGAGATAGAGATTGCAATAACATTGCAGCAACATTTTTCTGCAAGATTGCAATATTGCAGAAACATTACGAAATGTTGCTGCAACGTTGTTATGATATTGCAGTAACAGTAAAATGTCCGCCTACAGAAATATTGCAATATAATATTGCAGCAACATAACAATATAATATATATGCAATAATGCTTTATGTATATTTATCGACATAATATCCTTAACATATGAAAAAAATAATAAGAAATTAGACCTATAAGAGTCAGGATCTAGCGTGTATATAGATTTTCTGTATTATAATAATAACGAAATTATAAAATGTAAATTTTTCAGTACACATTCGATTTCCTTCAGTGACAGAGAATATTTAAGCGAAATAAGAAAAAACTCAATTTACAATTGTGTAAATTCACAATTTCTTTGTATCCGAAATATTCAGATATCCGGATGCAAAAAGATTGTGGTGAATTTACGCATACAACGAGTTTTTTCACATCTCTCTTGTCTTTATATAATCTCAAAATTTATTTATTAAAATCTGAAGTATCTTTTGCATATTAGAAAATTATTATCAAATTTTTGATTTTATATAAGAATGAAAACTATTAAAAGAATTCTTAGTCCAATGTCTGAGCCCCTGTATTGGAGTCATATCATACGACTCAAATTAACAAAAATAGTTATTATATCTTTTTAATCTTACTAGCCGCTCTTTGTAAACTTTATATAACCATCATGGCTAAAAATTAAATGCGGAATAGATAGCGCAACATGCGCCGCATAGTGGTAAACGAATGAACTAGCGATTATTGAATACTTTTTTTGTAATATTTTCGGAATATTGCTGTAACATTGCTAAAGTTATATTGTAAAATAATGTCTTTGCAATATTTCTGCAACATTAAACTGCAATATGCAATATTACAATGTTGCAGCAATGTTGTTGCAAACTTTAGTGCTGTATGGGATGTATTTCCATTTTTTAATAAAACATAATTTTCCCCACAATAAAAATTCGTTAATTTCGATCTAGTTTTAGGTCTGTCAAAGATATGTGCCACTTAAGACGAAAATACGGTATATATATATAGTAATATCGGCAACCATTGCTCAATCGCGGTCTTTGATCTCAAAGCATTTCGCGATGCTAGAAAAGATATGACGTCATCATTAATAAATGTCAAGAGATCTCCTCTTTCGAATTGAATGGAATATTATACTATTTCGATTAGCGATGGAATTAACAAAGGAACAGGGTTTATTTAAGAGCGTCCGCTTTATTTAGGATAAAAAAATCGCAAAATTTAGCGATCTTGAAGTCTGTATCACAGGGTGGTAAGCGCGACGACAGAGGTGGCGGATCATAAGGCTACGGGTGGCGCGAAACGCGAGAACCTCAGGTGCGCATGCGCCCGCGAAGCCGAGCGAGCGAGCGCGATATAATCTGTCGAGACGGTTCTCCTCGATTTAGTATAACGGCGACCGCGGTACCGTTGATACGCGCATTAATTCGCACCTAATTTCGGACAGATCAAGGCCCCCCCAGCCCTTCCCCGTCTTACGCACTTTACTATCCGCGTTTCTCTTCCTCTCTCTCTCTCTCCTCTCTTTTCTTTCCCTCTTTCTTTTCCCGTATACGCGCGCGTATGTGTGCTTTTATTTCTTTTCTTCCTTCCTTTCTCGATTATTCTATCTATATCCTTCAGTCGTTCTCGGCCTCTGTGTTTCCCCGGTTTTTTCTGTTCTGTCATCGTCTACCTTCGTGCACGCGCTGACGCACATGCGTAATCACCTCGCGTAGAAGCACGCGATACTGACAGACACAAAGGACAGAGAAATAGATAGATAGATAGAGACTTATCCGTCTTCGTCGCGGCTGTGGAACACACATACACACGCGAGGTGCGCGCGCACAATCCGCGGCCACAAGCAGGCAGCGATAGTAGCGGGAAGTAGCGAGCTAACCGGAATATAAATCATCCTCGTCGTCGCGGTTTTCGTCCCCGTCTCGTTTGCCGTACCGTCGACGTCGATGCGCGGACGCCGTCGTCGTGGCTCGCCGGTCGCCAGTGATGATAACGCGCGCCATCACCGTAAGCCATCAGTTTAATCAGTGATCGGCGCTGTGCGGATTTGTCTCTATATGAAAAGGGGCATCAAGGAGAAAAGGCCGCCCCGCACCGCCGTAGCCGCCGAGAACAACCACTACCACCACCACTACCACCACCACCACCGCCACCACTACCATCATCACCACCACCATCACCATCGTCGTCCTCGTCGTCGCGTCGTCGCCGCCGGCGCAGTCGATACCGTCAGTAGGGTGGGAGAGCGGACCTACGGGACCACGAGGAACTGAAGTGCGCGACAGTCCCGCGCTCTCGGTGACGACGACAGAGTGGCATCCCCCGGGGTAAGAATGGGCGGGCGCGCGCACCTCCCGACAAATTTCGGAGTTAGATCCACGCGGAATAAGTAACGCGAGTCGCGAGTGCGTGATTTACGCGCGATTTAGCGCGCATCGTCGCTCCTTTCTTCCCCCCTCCTCCTTCTCTCTCTCTCTCTCTCTCTCTCTCTCTCTCTCTCTCTCTCTCTCTTTTCGACTCTATCGAATCTCGCGTGGCTCCGAATCCTCTCTCCCTTCCCTCTTGCTATGAACTCTCTCTCTCTCTCTCTCTCTCTCTCTCGGGTGATTTCGGTCTCCCAGGTGCCGCTCCGAACGTCGAAGTCGCGCCGTTCTCGCCATCATTATCCACAGTGGTGGAGGTGGCGGTAGCGGCGGCGAGAGACGACACAGTGCCACCTCCTCGATTCTAGGGAATCGAGCGGTTGGTCGGTCGGTCGCGGAGCGCGAAAGGTGCGCGAGAATGTCCGAGAGAGCGGTTCGAAAGTGCGGATAAATGTGTCGGTCGCGTTACAAGAGGTGAGGCGCGAGCGCGAGAACAGGAGAAAGAGCGAGGAAGAGAGAGGAGGAGAGAGAAAACGCGATATAAAGAGAGAGAGAGAGAGAGAGAGAGAAGGAGTGGGGGGCGGAAGAGAGAGAAGGCTCGCGAGCGCGCGCGCGCGCGCGCGCGCGAGGGCATCCGGAGGAGCACACGGTAGAGCGAGCGAGTTTATTTTTAGTGGCAGAAGGTGAAGAAGGCGGGCGAAGAGAGCACCGCGCGGAGTGGTATTAAGCGGCATCACAGTGGCCCGATGAAGCGGCGTATGTGACATCGGGCCTTCCTCTCTCTTGCCACCGTCGAGGAGAAGAAGAAGAAGAAGAAGAAGAAGAAGAAGAAGAAGAAGAAGACACCTCGCTGCAGACATCTTACTGCCACCGTCCACGGTGAGTAGAGTATATGTCGCCAATACATTCGCCGTCGATCATCCCTTCACGCTCCCCCCCCCCCCCACACACACACAGACACATCTCCCCCTTCCGCCTCGCCGCCACCAGCCGCCTTCGCCTCTTTCTTCTCGTCCTCATCCTTCCCTTCCCCTCGTCGAGGATTGATTCGCCATTCCGCCCACCAGGACACGAGCCTCCACTATCTCCTCCTCCTCCTCCTCCTTTTCTCTTCGTCTCTCTCTCTCTCTCTCTCTCTCTCTCTCTCTCTCTCTCTCTCTCTCTCTATTTAAATATATTTGTTTCACTTTCCCTGTTTTTCTCTATTTGTAAATATATTTAATCTTTCTTCTTGGTGTTTTTTCATTTGGTCTCCTCTGTTCATCCCCTTTTTATTATCCATCCATCCACTTAGCTATCCGCACATACGTACACGCGCATACCCTTCTGTCAAGTATTCTCTCTCTCTCTCTCTCTCTCTCTCTCTCTCTCTCTCTCTCATCCTTTCATAGGAAATACCACCTCGGGGGAGCTCCTCGTCGACGACCATCGTCCACTCCCCATCCCCACCAGATTCACATCGCCCTCTCCGCTTCACCGTGGAGTTACGAAAATTATGTAACGTGCGCTCGATCCGGGCGTTTCTTGTTCCGTTCCTCTTTCTCATCTTCCTCTTCTCTGGATATTACAGTCCGCTTCCCTTCCCCCCTTTCTCTGCTCCCTCGCTGTTCCTCTCCCCCCCCCCCCCACCCTCCCTCCTATGCTCTGCCGTTCTTCCGAACATTATTTCGGGAGTACCAGCAGACCTGCCAGCGGACCCTGAGAGTGAGCGAGCGAAGAGAGAAAGAGACGGGCAGAGAAAGAGATAGGTAGAGAGAGAGAGAGAGAGAGAGAGTCTTGTACATGACGCGTGCCCCGGGATCGGGCAAGCGCATTGTCGAAGGGAACCGTTTCGATTAAGGGATACAAACCGATCGTGTGTGCGCCGACACGAGATAAGCCGTCAGCCGATTTTGTCGAAGTCTACGAAATCGCGAGATTCGCTCGTAGTTGCTGTTCCATTTCGTCGAATCCCCGGGGACATTATATATCCGTTTCGTTATTCCATCACATTCCTTCGCCGCCTGTGTCGCCCGAGTTCGCGTATAATGTCGCGCTCCAGCTCGCGCTGCCAGAATCTCGAAGCTGCTCGCAATTTCTTTCGACGAAAGCTTCTTTACGTTCGAGATGAGACTAACACCGCCAACTCTTGAAATCTTTCGAAACCTCGCGATTCGAATCACGCGACGCGAACGTGAATCTACGGATAAGAAAGAGAGAGAGAGAGAGAGAGAGAGAGAGAGAAGGAGAGAGAGAGAGATACTGTATATAATCAATACATTATATTTTAGAAATCTTTTGTTATTTCATCTCGTGGAAGGTGCGTAACATTTTCTCGAATTGTTCCTTCGCACACATAAAACGTTTATCCTCGAGTAAAGAATTCCAAGCTGCAATCGACTTCTAAGATTTTACGGTCAACTACGTGGTCTCGATTTTGAAGAAGAAAATCAAATCAAACGCCCTTGTCGATGTGATCAATTTACACGCGTGTCTCACGTGCTCGTGATTGATTCCATTCTGCGTGTCTATCATCGCAAGCTTTTCGTTGGCTTCCGTTGGCATAGATTCCTCCGCGAAAGTGCGAGGTGTCTCTCTCTCTCTCTCTCTCCCTCGAGGGAGACTCTTTCTCTCTCCGGACAAGTAAAGGGAGAGAGAGATAAAAATCGAGCTTTCTTTGCACTCGCCGAAAGATGCGAGTACCAGCTGCAAACTGGTCAGCTCCGACTGTAATAGGCGTGAGGCACAGTCGAAGACTCGCCTTTGTCCCGCTTTCGTGGTATCGACCCGATACGGGTGACCTAGACTCACTTGCCGAGGAAATATACCCAACCTTTGACAGCCACTCGTTCGCTCGCCTGCTCGTTCGTTCGTTCGTTCGTTCGTTACGACGAAACCGGCCCGAAACGAATCGATAGAGGGTCGCCAATAATTACGCACGTGCGAGGCTCGCGCGCACGTCGACGTCGACGACGACGTCGACGAGGACGACGATGAGGAAAAAGCGCGCGGGATAGGAAATGCTGAACGTGTAAGGGGGGCCGTTGAGTTTATTTCGGTGCTGCCGACGACGGTCGGAATTTGGTATTGAACCGCTCGCACATCGTCCGACACCGCTCTCTTCCTTTCCCTCTTCTCGTCGTCCGGGAACGATTTAGCGCGAACTTGACGAGGGGACGCTTATTTTTCTGCCCGTCCGCGGGGCATCAAAATGTTTGGCGGATTATGTACGTACGTCTTGACGAGACCTGAATACCATCGCTTTCCCGGCGAAATGGATCCTCCGTCGAATAGAACTTCGACGCTCGTATAATGATCGACGATGGCTAGCGGAAATATAAATAGCTACGTACAGGCAAGATCTTTCAGCCTTGAACCTCGTGATGCTAGAGATTATTTACAAAGGTGTAATTTTTGTGGATATTAAAGCGAGAACTGTGAAAATTTTTATGTATCGCAAGTTGCGAAAATAAATTCATAGGCAATCGGGCAAGAACGAATTAAAGATTTTCTAATTTTTTCTTCCGTAACGTGTTCTAAGACTACTAACGTTAACTGACATTAATGCTATCATTAAATCTTACACGCGAAGGAGAAGAAAATTAATCGCGATTTTTCTTCGATGAGATCATACCTACATAAACTTCATGCATTTTACAAAAGTATATTTTTTTCATATACATTTTTATATTTTTTTAATACTTTATATATTTCTTTTATCAAGAGACATGGTTCACGCACGGCAACAGCGAGGCTGATTATATATTTATACGCGAGTAGCCTAATCGAGGATACCTTAGATTATCGGACTTCATCGATTAATGTCTCGAGTGATTCATCCTTTTTAACCGTAATCGATAGATTGACGTCTTTCTCCTCTACTTTTTTTTTTTTTTTTAAAGATATATATATATTTTTTTTTTTAATATAAAATAAAACTCGAACACGATTCTCGTGACAGAGTCGTATCGTTTGTAAAATTAGGCAGGGTAAACTTCCTAGAGTGCGCGTTCTGCCAAAATGTCAGAATGAGAAAGCGAAACGAAAATAATGATTTTTGCTGGGACGCATGCCAAGATACACGAAGACCGATTAAGGGTTAATAACGTCGCCGAAATAACTATCGTCAAGTGTTCCCGGCTCGTTTATAGGATGTGGAATTGCGGCATGAGACTTTAAACCGCCGCTTTAGCTCACCGTCTCGTTCCCGGGAGGATGATAAACCGAGCGTAGCGCTGCAAGTAGAAATAGACAGTCGCTGTCAGACGCCTCGCGCCTCGCGCTAGCAACTGGATTGTCAGCCATACTTGATCGATTAATCGCGATGTCGGACGCTTCTTTCATTGGGGAGAGCCGATCATCCTTTTCAATCTCGAGTTCAATTTGATCTTACCCGGTATATCTTCCTTTCATAATATTCTATTATATTATTTCTATTTCGATATTTCTTTTATCTCTTATTAGATTTTGCACCAGAGAAGTGTATCGGGTTATTCGATATTAGTATCTTTTATCGAATACGTTTGAATTACTACCATCTTTTTTTTTTTTCGATTAACGGAAATAAGAGTCAACTTAATTTATATTTTTATACGCAATGTTTATGGAAATTGTACGTAAAGTTTATGGTTTTGCTTATCTTATCTTTCGCGATGTGTATTCTCGATAGAGATGTGACAGCTGATACGTTATCGGATAATAATTCATTCTCTTCAATTTTCAATTTTTTTCAAGTGGCTACACATATATTGTAGTATACATATTTTTGCGTGCCCATACACTATTAGAGATTGGTGTTTGTTCGTTTTTCGATGAGTAAGAATCTCGCGTATGGCTATTGTTTCTTCATCTTTGATTCCGAATTATAAATAACACACTTGGCAATTTCTTTCCGCCATCGGGCTGTGAACCGGTTAAAAATGCCATCCGTATAATATCTAATGGTTATAAATACATCGAATAACGTTTATATCATCCTCGCCAATCACTAACTATTATTTGTAACTCGCCTTGCAGAAATGCAGATTAAGTACATCGCGCGAGCGAAATCGCGTCTCGAGACGAGCCAATTCGTAACTCGGGGACTCAATTTTTTTTGGATACGATTCAGCGTTCGGTGCGCTATGAATACCTCGAAAAAGATGTTGAAGCATATACCGAGAAATTTCAGATAAGTTTGCGTCCAATTAAAAGATCACATAAAGAAAAATATTTCTTTAAATTTAATATATCGATTTGTTTGACTTATATTTGTTTCGTTACAAAAACATAATTTTATACGAAATATTATTTTGTTGAGTAAAAATTTAATAATTCGTTGCATTCAATCATATTGTTGAAAAATAACTATTATTTGGAATAGTATAGTTTATTCTCTTACCGCTAGGGGACGCCCTATACTTCGCTATACTTGTATTCAAGTTTCTGTCATAAATGTATATGTATAAAGAGCTGCAAAATGCGGCTAATAACATTTAACAGCTATTTCTATCAGTTTCTTTTCTGATACGATCTTCATAGAGGAGAATTCAGGATAATGAACTGATTTTTGGAAAATCGAACAGATAAATGATGTCCGATATTCACTTATTCGACAGAAATTTCGAATAAGTAAAGTTAAGCTTCTTTTTTCTACATGCTATGGTGGTTTTGACAAAGATTTGATTAGAAAGATGCAGTAACGTGCAATTTAACTTTATCTAACTTGTTCAAAGCTTTATTTAAATTGTTCGAAGCAACATAATGAATCTCATAAAGAAAACAATAATATTGTTTGAAGGAATAATATAAATGTTTAAGTTGAAGAAAAAGTAAAATTCATTCAAAAAATATTTTATTTAAATAAATGTTATTTGAAAAACAATCATATTTCTTACTTCAAACATTAGTAATAATCTTTATTTAACTTCAGCTTAACGCCAAGAAGTGGACTTGGTTTACACAATACCTATAACTCACATACCTTTCTCATTCTCTCATACATACCTTTATAACTACCTTATATTCCTATTTTTCTTATAACCTTCTCCTTCTCCTTCTAAATTTTCCTTAATAACCTTCCTCTCGCATCATCTAACACATCGTTCCACAATTTTTCCTCTACTTCATTCTCATCCTTACCTATTTCTATAAACCAACTTTTAGTTACATCACAATCTTTAAAATAATGACTTGTACAATTTTCGCCTATATCGCAAAATACACAGGCATACGCTTCCTCCCCTAACCAATATTTATTTCTATCCTCCATGTTTCACTTCAAACATTAGTATGATTGGACTATTCCAAGTATTATATTTCTTTGGTTTCAATAAAATTTATTAAACCCAAAGAAACTTTTCTCTCTCTATAAGGATAAACATTTGTTATTCACTCTCGCGTATAAATATTTAATGTTTTTTTTTATATATATATATATCATATCGTATATTTTCTTGTGCATTTTATCAAAATTTCTCAATTCTCAATATTTAATAACTCCGAAGTTCTACGTTATTTCCCCTAAAATAATCCCTATACTTTCTATCGTTGAAAAAACATTCTCAGTGATCCGGAGACATCCGATGTAGTTTCTACATACGTTCGTTAATATAAGGTTCGATATTTACTCGCGGATGAATAAAACGTGTGAGTCCGAGCTTAAGGAAGTTTAGAAAAAGGTGAGGGAGAAAGAGAGAGAGAGAGAGAAAGAAAGGGAAACAAGAGGAGAGAACAGGATGTCTCATCGACGCAGCGTCCTGTGTGTGTATTTGTAGCTGCCAAACAGTGGAAGAGCACATTACACGTGTCTTAGTTATTTTTAATCCCCGACGAGATACGTACGTGTACACCAGACTCCCGTCCCATCCTCCGCGTACCGCCAGAGTATTAAAAGTTACGTACCTGCTACCTAGTCAAATTTTTCGTCTCGGTGGTCCGCGACGAACACCAGACGATATAGTGGTTAAAAATACCGCGGATACACTTCCCCCGTAATTTCCGTACGTTCGACCGGTATTTACGGCATAACTCGATGACCTGATCTTCCCTTCCCCTAGATCGAAACATCGCGATCGTCGCAAGGAATATATCTATCATATATATTTTGTTATTAATTATTATTACAACTTTAATTATGGAACATCATTTTCAATGTATCTTTAAACCAAACTATTGATAAAAAAAAAGTAAAAAAGACAAATCTCATAGTATTTTGTGAGAAATCTGCTCAGTTTTTATTATCGATAAAGCGCGATCTCCAAAAATATTAAAAAAATTTTGAATATTCGGATGAAAAGGAAAGATTAATTGTTTTAATTGAAAAAAGAAAAGATTCATACATTTTTATAATTTAATAATAAACATGAAGACTCCGTTTTGCGGGAAAAATGGAACGCCATTCACAAAACTGATTCATGAATGCTCGATTGTGAGACCGTTGAATTGAAGCATCTTAAAAATCCGTCTATCGCTGAAATATTTCTCAGATAAATTGCGTCGTTCGATCCAACGGAGTCATGGCGATTGATAATTACCAATTAGAAAATTAACGAAAGCGCGAAAGGTTTCTCGCTTTTCCTTTGCACTTTTTTGACGACTTGAGTGAAAATTTCACCCCACGATACACATGAAACACGCATATTCTAGAAGGGAGTATGTTAAAGAAACGCGCATTAATTATTGTTGGAACGTTTCACATGTCGCCTTGACCTTTTCTTACGAATTGATATCGATGTCGTCGCCTCATAGGATATTTAATATCCAATAAGAGCACAAAAATACACACATATACCTTATAACTTGGAACTTTGTTTCGTTTTCCGACAGAGGAAAAAAGAAACAGAAGATATATAGATACAGAGTGTCTCGGAACCAATCGAGCATTCATTTAAATCCATTTCATATCGGCCGAAGAATTTGGAGAGATGAATGAGATGGTTCGATTTCAATTTCAGGCTATTCTGTATGTTTCCTCGCGAGCATCAATCGATACCCTAAGGTAGGATTTAACGCGTTCAATCGCGAATGACAAACTTGTTAATGAGCTGTGGTGTTGTTAGCTCAGTTGTGGCGCGTTAAAAGTATTTAGCGCTCGTGTATGTATGCGTGTACATGTTCCTCCTTTCATCGTCAAATGATTGTGTCGTTCATCCTGCCATTGTACCGCTTACGCGATTACGTATCGCGATTGAGGGCAAGAGACGAATCGGTACATTCTTCTCTCATCATCCGCAGATATCGGTTCCCTTCTCCCTCGAAATACCTTGATCGCGATCTTCATTACGGGATATTAATTTTGTTAAATTGTGATCAAATTTTATTATTTATTAGGGATATGAAAATTGTAATAATTATCATTTTTTAATTACGTAGATTGCGCGCGAAATTTGTATAATTTATCCAAGATCCTATAAAAAAAGAAATCTTTGCCATTTGTACCGCTATCTAGACAATATTCGGGTTGAAGGGGTTAAAACCCAGCGGCTACCTCGATTTTCTCGAGATTTACGACGACGGCAAAATTCGCCCGGATCAAGGCAACACGGTCTAATCGTCCGCTATTTTAATCCCGTTACTAATAATACCGTCTATTTTGCCGTCCGCGGAGCTCGCTTCGAGGAGGAACCTTAATCGAAGTTAATACCCGCAAAGGCCGACGTGAAACTTCAATTTCGAGGGAAACGCTGAATAATTAATCGGCGAATATATCTAATTCGACCGATGATAAAGCTAGGCCTCGCGCTTTCCCTTCTCCGTTCTCAATGTGTCGTATTTTGACAAAAATTTTTACATCCACGTCTATAAATTGCCGGCCGTTGCTAAATTATTATTACATCCATAGCGCGAGATGAAGCTTCCTTGTATACAGAGTATCCCGTTTGGTTACAATGAAGAATTATCGAAAAACTAAAAGTCTAATATACTGAAATGTTAATCTAGATGCTAATAGTTATCCAGTCTTAAAGAGTTTGAAAATAAAATTCTCTAGCGAACATTAAATGATAATTTCAATTTAGTTTTTAATTTGAAATAGACTTTGTTATGACGGGATTTTAACGATGTTTTGACTGTACAATAGTAGCAAAAAAACTGTCATAATTTAAAAAAAAAGATATTTTTTACATTTATATTGTTTGAAAAATCAAAAAAATAAATCCGGATTATAAAAAGAATTATTAGAAGAAGTATTACAAAATAATATAGTTTTTAACGTCTTCGTAAAAGAAAATAGTTGTAATTAATATTTTTCCTAAAACAAAATTTTTACAAAAACTTTTGATCGTGAATATCTCCTGAAATTAATTGCAAGAAACAAAAAAAAATGAATAATTTTTAGAAAGAGAGAGAGAGAGATAATATTTCTCTACAATTTTTAGTAAATAACATTTAAACAAATAAGTGGATCTAAATCAAGTCTTGCAAATATTTATTAGTGTTTTCTTAATATATATGTGAAAATTTTTATTTTGTTGGCAATGCTTTTTTCTTGTCAAATTTGTCCATAAGTGCTATTATACGCGATTTTCCATAAAAATCAATACTAACTTTAAATAATTTTTAAACCGTTAAAAAAATTATGCTCAGGTTTCGCACAGATACTCAGAAGAAAAAGTAGAACGGTCTGCGAAATTTTCATGCCTTTGTCAATGTGTTAATATATATAACGCATACATCCTTAACTTGAAGACAAGTTTGAATGATGCCCACATACACATACACACAAAATGTTAAATGTTGAAAAGTCGATAAATAGCGAGATTACGCGAAATTTTTGCGAGGACAAAATGCATGTGTGTGAACTTGCTAAGGTCATCAAAGATTACGTTATTATCAATAGAGACTTCTGTATGAGAAGACCAGGGGAAGGAGGACTCGACTGATAAAGGGCAATCGATGACTGATAAATCTTAGGTCGATCGCCCAATCTAGTTTGCGTCAGCCTTTTCACTCGTCGCTTGATTGTGTTTACACTTTGCTTCCGTAATCTGATATACATATAGCGCATGTGGATAAAATACAAAATACTTAACCCGAATCAATTAGTTTCTAACGCATCCGTCGATTCGCTCGATCCATCCTTGCAACTTGTAGAGGAATGTTTGTCGTGCGAAACGATCAATCATTATCGCGTGATCGATCGTTCCTCCTTTCGAATTTATAAAAATAAATTATTTTTCAACCATTTGTTTGTGTGTGTGTGTGTGTGTCTGTATGTGTTAAACTGTATAAAATCTGTAAATAAAAAGAAGGGCGAAACATTTAGGCGGATACTTCGTATAATAAATGATTCTTTTCCGCCGCACCAATCATCTCAAAAAATAATAAATTATATATTCCTCTCAATTTAAGGATATATAAGACTCGCTCTCTATTAAATTAAAATTAAATTGGTAAATCAAATAAATTGATCTTTTTGAATAATTGCGATGGTTGAATATTGTATAGATTTTCCGCATATAATGATACAAAAATGAAACAAATGTCTTCTCGCTATGACATTAATACAGCGCATACGCATTTCTCGTGCGTGAACAATTATCTCGATTATATCGCTATTATTCCCCGATTGGTTATCAATTCGACGTTTCTTGTCGCGACGCCCAAGTTTATCCTTCTTTATTCGACTTGTGAGATCGCACGCGCCTTAGCTTTACCTCGGAATTATGTATATACCCTGTGCTCTAAATTCTTCACGCGTTTCCGCAGCCGTCTCCGAAAATAGAAATTAATTTCACGCAATGCGTGCGCGTCATCGCGGCAGCCTGTTTATTACGTATAATTATATCATATCTGAAATTTTTTCCCCTCCCTTTCGCGCTTTTTCTGCATCCTCCCTTTTTTTCTATCGCTGTTTGTACGCGGTTCCTCGTTGCTCTCTCGCTTTTCTTGCAAAGTGACACGGTTGATGTGTACGCGTGTTTGTGTATGTATGTATGTGCGTGTTAATATCTTTTTTTCTCCTCGCTATTAAAACTTTTAAAAGCTGATAATTTATCTCGCGCGCGCGTTCTCACAAGTTATTCTCGGCCGGGCTTTCTTCGCGTTATTGTACCGATACACATGCGCATGTAATCCAATTTAACATGTAAATAGGTGAGGTTATTTATATCCTTCACTTTTTACACATCGTGGCTGGATGCGTGTAAAAATAGGGAAGAGCAGCCGATGCTGCCGGCAGGATATCTCGCGTTAACTGTTAAAGGTATGCACATTGTTATATTATATACGGCGATTAAAAGGCATCCGCGCAAAGAGCGCGCTGTGTAGAAAAGATTACGGGGACGCGCGATAAAAGTCTGTTAATCGTGCAGTGCCCACGTTTTTATCCGTCGCGTTTATCGATAATGTGTAATGAAACATTGAGTGAAATTCAAGATAATTTATAAACGCCGAGAATACATTTTTCACGTTCCGTTTTTTTTTTTTCTGTTTCCTTTGTCATATATATAAATAAATGAATTGTATCCTGCTTTCCTTTACTCTCAACTATTTATTAATTATTTTTCTATAAATAATTAATATTTTAGTATACATTATTTATTTACTTATTTATTTATTTCTAAATAAATAATATAAAACAATATATTAATTATTTCTCTAAATGAAGAATATTAGAGATGTGAGATACTTCTCTCTCTCTCTAATTATAACAAAAAATATATATATATATATATATATATATATATATATTTGAAGAGATATTTTGTTTATAATTTTTGTTTTCAAATTGATAAGCGCTTCTCTGCAAATATCGAAATATTGAAATATTATTATTAGCAAGCACGAGTTTTTTTTTTATTTAGTTTATTAAAACATTTCTTTTTCATTATATAGAGTTTCGTTTTATTCAGAGTTATTCTTCTGACATTTACATCATACTTTATGTCTACGCGATCTACGAATGCTTCGATAAATTTAGCCGCATCAACCATGAGGCGTACAGCGCGAAGATATGCTTTTGACATTGTCGGTGATGTATAGTCCTCGTATGCGAGAGATGAGAGAAGCCTCCTCGTGGAAGAGGAGGAAGAGGCGACACGGCTCTCAAAGCTAAATTGCATTGTTTTCTGTTATGTACATAAATATTATTTTATTATTGCGTGTCTCTCTCATCGGCACGCGCGGGCAAATAAAATGCTGACTTTGATGGTTTAGAATACACCACACACCGTTAGGATACGAGTCACGATAGGAATGACTTTTCCTTCCGTGCAAATGTTTCTGTTTGTCATACAATGTTATGCCTGGATTTCAGTTGCGATTTCAAATAATATTCCATCACCTGTGAAATTTACGTAGGATGCGAGTTCGCGGTTGAATTTCGCGATGAAATTTTCGCTCTTTGTGTCGAGCGGGAGAGATTAATATGGGATTAAAATAACAGTGAGCATTACGATATAATATTATACTATATGATATAAATTAAATTTCTTCTACGCGTTCGCGCGTAGCGATTTTACGAGCTCTGACATTAAAATGATCGAGATAGACTTTTATTTCGCGAGCGTAACTGTCGTTGCGGGGATATAATGAGATCGAGGTGTATATTCCCCGCGTTCTCTTTGTCAAGCCACGAGCTTCGTCGTGTCAATGCATATTGCATTTTCTGCCGTTATATTGACATGACCTTTTAAAGGATTAATCGATATATGGTCGTCTCGCGCAATAAGGTATTCCGTTGACGAGAGACAAGGGCCGCGAATGCCACCGTCGTCGCTCTCGATAGAAATTATCGTAGAATCAGGTCGCGACTATTATTTATCCCCTTTCCACCGTTGGGATTCGGGTCAATCGATCCGATATCGGTTACATACTTACATTGTTAACACTACGCGATGCCGCTTTCTAGAAAACCGCAACACGCTTGTTTCAATCTCGTGGTGCCTATTCAACGCACCAAATTTTCATCTCGTAAAAACTGGTCGAGACTTTTGATCGACGAGATGACATTGAAAACATCAAGAATATATGCTAAATTTGCATCAAGGGCAAAAATAAAAGCGTATAAACGAGATTTCAAAAAATATATTTTGATAGAAAAAATTAAACAAAATTACATATCAATCATATTATATTTATCTTTTACAGTAGTAGTGTGTGCGAGAGTATCTATAATATTAGGTGTACAACTTTGCTTCCGCCGTTTCTGTTCCGAAATTCGAGGCTTTATTGTAAAAAACTGGTTATACATTTATGATTCAAAGTATCGTCCACTCCCAATGATCGTGCCAATTCTTTTTGACTTTGACTCGAGTCTTCATTAAGTAATGCCTCCAATTCTGCATCTTCGAAAACCTTTTCTCTTCCACCGCTATACCGGTCTTCGAACGGTGAAAATCACCGTTCTTGAAGCGTTAAAACCACTCACGACACGTTCTTTCACTAATAGCGGCTTCACCATAAGTATTTGAGAGCATTCGATGAGCCTCAGCCGCAGATTTCTTCGTATTGAAGCAGAAAATTAAAACCTCCCGCAAATGACGAGAATTTGGCTCGTAAACTGACATTTTCAATCGAGAATAACTTTATGATGCAGACACAAATCGACTAATGTTTCTATGGGGTTATGTTGACAGATGCCCAAGTTTATCGCATGACGTCTATGATCTATTTATTTCGACCACTACTTACCGCTAAAGCCATCTATAGGAAAACGGCGGAAGCAAAGTTGTACACCTAATATTTATTATCAAAACATAATAATTTAATCTTGAAAAACCGCCTTAGTGCCCCAAGGAAAATCGCTTCGATGCTGATTTCCGAAAAGGAAACTCGTTTGCTGACACGTTGTTATCTCTATAAAATCTCTTTTTTATAATCTAGCGTTGCTTATGCAGCCATCGCGACTCCAGCGACCATCGCTTCTCGTTGAGAGCCAAAACGCGTTTCTCGGTGCGAACTGCGAATGTCAATCGCGATGATTTCCGAGGAAAGTCTCGCACGCGCGCGCGCGCGCGCGCGCGCGTCTAAAGGTGGATATACACTTAGCGAACGAACAGCGAATGCAAACGTTCGTTATTATCATTCAGCAGATATATACGCCAAAGCGAATGCGAACAGAACGTTCGGTTCACATTCGGCTCGATTCCCTCATGAGGCGGTACATCAAAGACAATTCGTGCGAGAAAAACGTTCAAAACGTTTCGCATTCGCTGTTCGTTCGGTGTTGGTTCGCTAAGTGTATACCCACCTTAAGATCGACGCGATGCATTTTAAATATGGCAACGATCGCTTCTCCCGTCGTTGCATAATTTTGCCACCGCTGACACGCAATGCGATTGCACGGCGAGGCAATAATAAATATATGTTCCTCGTCATTATTTTTCCGCGATGAATGGTATGCATCGACGGTCAGGGTCACCTCGTTACGTGCGTGTGTGTAAACAGATTCACAATCTTTCGATAGGCAATGAGAAGAGAGAGCATAAGGTTTATATCAAAATTGTAAAATTATTAATAGATCTTTGTGATAAACCAAGCGTTTAAATCGGCGAACAAATTAAATTCCTATTGAAGACTTAATTTGTTATTCCGAAAGATGTAACTATAAAATTAAGCTACCTGTCTGACGTCCGTGGATACATCAGGCTCTTGTTGTATAATTTGCGATAAGATAATGAATTATCACAGAAGTATATTTTATCTAAAATTTTCCTTCATCACGCTACTCGTAAGTATCTCTGCACTTCTTTTTATCGCGTACGCGTTTAAAAGGATTTGTTTCACATTACCGGAATAAAGGACTAGAAGGTAAAAACGCAGAATTGTACTGCCTCTATTTCTGTCCTTTCATTCCGACAAACTCTGCCATTATGAATCCGGATACGTGCAGTCATATGCAATGCACAGCAATTTCTCGACCGACGATTATTACAAAGTACTCCTCAGCATCATTCCGCGTTCGCCTCGTGGAAAGAATACGTTGGCGTATACGATTGCCACACGTAAAAGCGCGATAAACAGTTCGCTTGCATTTTTCGAAACAGATAATGCTCATTCATTTTCGAAGAGAAAGATCTTTTTTTCCATTGTACGCCAATATAGAACAAGTATCAAAGATTCCGATACTCCGAGGACAATATCTCAGGGATATATCAACGAATATTGACATTGTAAAATAATGTAAAATTTTGAATGGATATTCAGCAATATGAAAGTGGAAGGAAAGAATATTGTCAAAGATTGAGATAGAGTATATATATATCTAATAAAAAAAGCAATATATATACATATATTTACATGTTTTTAATAAACACATCATCAATATAATTTATATATATATATATATATTAATTTTTGTCAGTATAAATATATGTATATATGTGTGTATGTAGAATAAGGAAAAGAGATAACGTACATTTTTCCTAAATAATAATAATAATAAAGTCTATTTTTTTTATACGAGTATACTACTCCCTGATAAATAAGGAATTGCAATATTGATACTTATGGATGCTCGTAAATTGTTATTCTAATATCGATGTCCAATCGTATCGGTATACTGAAAATAGCCATCGGGGATTAGAAATGGTGTAATTTCGTGGACGAGTTCGATTGTGGTGCTCGGCCGCAGACGATCCATCGGGCGTCGCGTTTCCATTGCGGGAAAAACACGCGGGGGATCATTATTGCGTGTCGATCGGAAATCGGAATCCGAGCTCGCTCCGAAATTATAGATCTCTTCGAATTCCTCCCCGCTGACGGGATACCCTTCATCGGGGTCGCGTAACCGTTTGGGTGCCACCACCATCGTCGACGTCTTACAAACAGATACGCCCGTTTGTCAACTCTCGTCAGAGCGATTGACGTCAGATCGCGTCTTACGACAACCGGTAAGTTTACATGACAATTATTTTAACGCGTTATCGTGGCATAGCGCGATGATAGCGCGGGTCTCCAGTATCTTGATTGCCTGTCAAGTCTTTTATCGGCTCTTCGAGCAGCTCGCGTGAAAGAAGATTATTTTCATGTCGCTACTTGCCTGATTCTCTATTCCAGGGAGTAAGTCCCTGTCTGGGGCTCTGTCATATAAACCCCCGGATATCTAGTCTTTAGACTAAACCCTTAGTTTTATCGTAGCCGACAACGAATTTACGAAGGTTTTAGCCCGAACTGATTATCGGATTTACTGCCGTGTCAGAGCAAGTAGTTGAGCGTAGACAATCGACTGATGATCGTGTAATTGTTTGACGCCAATTAACAATTCTCGTATGAATATTCAGTTCTCGGTCGTTTGTCGAGATTAAATCGTATCAGTTCAAACATTTATGATTATCGACGAAATTCGTATCGAAATTATTTCTCCTCCATTCTGTGAGACTGGCCAGTCTTGCCGGAAAAAATAAAACATAAGCTACTCATATCCTATAAATTACAACTAATTTGTAATTTGTAACATTAAATCCCGAAGATCAGATATGTAAATAAAGTGAGACAAATATTTTACAAAAGCGTATGAATTTTATATACGCGTTAAATTCCATTTAATATATATTGAACGAAAAATTTATTAGATTTGCATATTAAACATTAATTAACGAGTTAACGAATAATGCTAAAAAAATTATCCGTTGTAATTAATGGCGCATGGGTGATCCCTTATTTATTTTGTTTAATGTATTAAAGAAGTTTACATAAGCTCCTTTTTTCTCTACTTTACTTAAAGATATTAACTATTATTAATGGACATTTTTCCTCTGATCTGTGATACTGTATCTCACATCTATATGCAAATTAGAAATGTCCTGACCTAATTTCGATGCTACAGTAGTGTAGGTCAACGTGCATAGATCAGTAGTGTAGATCGATGACTGGCGTTCTATCATACCTCGATAACTAAAATTTTTTTTATCAACAAGATGATCTTCCATTTCGAAAAAAACATTATATCTTAATAATAAATAAAAAAGTTTTAACTAATAATAACATAGTACAAATTTCTCGCGTAATCGAAAATCTCTTTTAATGGCAAATAATGATTCTGTTATTTCTTAGAAGATATAATACGCTCTTATATTGCTCTATTATGTTTTAATTAAAATAATTACGGCCACAATAATAATACGATACGTAAGGTTCAAAAGTTATAAAGTTATAAAGTTAAGAAATTATAAGATGCAACATTTTATAGTCAAAGTGACAAAGTGTAATATAGGTTTTACAATGTTATAAATGTATAAATGTTTAAATATTTATTTGTCGAATGAATGTAATGAAGGAAAAATATATACCGGAAGCCATCCGAAGCCGCAAGGCAAGGATTAAATATAATAAATAAATAAATAAATAATAATACGATACAAATTAGATTTATGCAGAATTTAATTCACACGATAGCAATTGCGATATCTAGAATGATTCATGGTTTATCGATCGAAAAGTCTTATAACGAGAGATTCTCGGAAAACAAGAATAAAACGACAATATCAGCGCTTACGTCGATATTTTTAATTAACCGACTCAATTGTCCATTATTACGACGATTTAAACAGATCTCGGAATTCAAATACGCAAGTGTACGATCTTTCATGGAAACATTAGTTTCGATGAATAAATTATTAATCGCGAATCGCGCGTGTGTAAATCTCCTGATTTATTACACACTTCGTTTCGCATCGCGAAATTTTTCCCGATAAATGGTCGGTAGTAACGCTTAATTAATTAATGTTAATCGCACGTCGTCTCGACGATACTCTCCCTTCCCTCCCTTGACCCATAAACACACTTTTGAATCTTTATGAATAATTGATTAATTACGAAATGGTTACGCGAAACTCGTTCCGTAAAAAAGTGACGGTGCAAAAAGCTATCGAATTAATGGCGGTCGGATATCATGGATTCGCGAATTGCACAGATGTTCGTTAACATAATTATAAAGCGCGACTGTACTCTCGGAGTTTATGGCCGCAATTAGTCACGGGAAATGAATGCCGCCGATGACGATTCATGGACGAACGGATCGTGACGTAAGAGTGGAGATTATAAAGCGTTACGCGAATGCGGCTCTATTAAATGTCAAAACTACATCTAAATATACGCAAGCGTACAAGAGAATACAAATATGAACGCGAATAAATATACAAATAAGTGTATCAAAATCGATGTCTCTCAAATCAAAACGTAAATTATTATCTATTTCATTTCGTTTCGGAACGAAACTGTTATATGAACAGAAACGGTTCTTCGAACCGTTATTAAATTGTATTTTAACCGCTCAACGAAATTCAGATTTATATGAATAGAGTTTCTTTATTTAAACTAGACAAGATAAATGTAGAAAATACTTAAAATGATAACGCAAGAATTTTAAAGATACGGAACATCTCTGTAACAGATTGATATCATTAAATATCTCGTTTCTTACGTCAATTAATGTGCGATGTCTTTAAAAAAAAATATATATTATCAAAAAATAATTTGGAGATCAGTAATATCAATCTTTTCAATGACGTCCGATAAACGATGTCACCGCGATAAATCGATCTAAACGAGATAGACCGCGAGCGTAAGATTTTTTTCGCTCCTCGATAATTCGCGTCTGTTTATCACGCGATTATTTCATAATTTAATTACAATCATATTATACCATTACGCTATCCTACAATAATAATGCAACAATTTAATCTTGTGCAACAAAGTAATAATGCCTTATCGCTGTTCATTTATTTTTTTCTTCATTAGACACCGCATATTAACGGACTTGAATGTATATCACAATGTGTTGGATAATAAATATATATATATATATATATATGAAAGAAATTTAATTTTTTTTTAATATTTTGTATATCTAGAATATTTCAGAAACTATACCTGTTTGGGATATATATTTTATGATAATATTTGTATGCATAACTAATAAAATATTCAATTTAAAAATAATTATAATATTTAACAATAAGTTAGGAATGCGGACTTTCTTTGTAGGACATCCTATACAAATGGCGCACGAATGGGTGCGCCAGTTCGACAGAGTTAGAGCACACGCACGAAGACAGCGCGACGCTATTTTTAATCACGAGCGAGCCTGCTAAATGGAATTACTTTGTCTTTTGCCGTTCCACGAAATGCATCCGCCGCTCTAATACGCCCGTAAAAACCCCGATGACATTTTTATGCGAATTTATGGTGACTTTGAAAAATAAATGCATCATGAAGGGCGCATTCGATGTCGCTCCGTCAGAATTTTAGGCGAAGTATTTATTTCATATAGAAAAAAAAACATATCTGCATTTTATATATATTCTACGCATTGAATATTTTCGAATTCTTTTCTGATATCTACTGTCGCTTTGTTAATTTGTTTGAAAAATTAAGGATCCATGAACGCGCTTAATGTCATATATTTAAATACACATACACATATGTTATTTTGTGTATATATAATCTTGTTTTTTAAATGATATTTATTATCGTTTTGAGTGATTTGGAAAAATTAAAAAATAATGATCATATCTAATGATTTCAATTTTAAATATTTATCTATAATCATGATGTCTGTATTTGCATCTATTAATTTCTAGGTATTTTTAGGTATCTCCTCTTTTCAATCTTTTAATTAAGATAATTGATTAAATTAATGTCTCAATGGATGAAACTCGAAATTCGGTGAAGATCTTTTGCTTAATCTAACGAACCAAGCAAGTTTTGGAACTAATTTTGATTTTAGATTGACGAATGGCCTGATTAAGACTTTAAAAAATATTTTTTGAAAACACCGATTTGAATTCTTTGATCTAATACATTCGCTGATGTTGTTCCTTTTTATTTCAAGCTTTCAAGTAATTTCATAGATAAATCATTTATCTCTATTGTATCATACGCGTCTTAAAGTCCATGGCAAATAAAAAATCGTAAGCAATAAGACGTAAGCAGAAATCAAATCGACATTTTTTATTTGCTTACTATTGACGTCTTACTACTTGCCTTTTTCTATATGTCATTGGCTTATTGTTAAATCTTTCAACTACACGCAATGTACAATATTTGACGTCAGCAGACGCAGCCAAAATATCTTGCGAGCAACCGTGATAGAGAAGGATAGAGAGGGATTGGTAGACAAAAGATAATACAGTTCTATCTGAGCACCTTCTCCGCCTCACTCGTTACAATCCTTCCACTTCTTTGTCTCGGTCTGTTTCCTCTTTCCTTTTTCTCTTTATCGGCCAGATAAAATTGTTCTGTTTCCGCGGGAAGCTTATATTATCATGAGGGCAATCGTTTCCCAAGGAAAACCAGAGGCAGAAAAAGGGATCGGGAAATGAAAAGAAATGTCTTTCCCTAAGTACATGTCACGCAAAATGAACGGGAGATGACTGTGCAACCTTGATCATTATCCGAAACGATGCTTGCAAACGACATCGTGACGAGCGAAGATCCGCGCGAAATTGATTAAATTTACGCTGCTAACAGCCGACATCTCGCCCTTTATCATTTCCTAATTTCGCTTCTGAAAGGAGAAAATAAATCGCTTGAGGGATGAAAAAAATCGCGGAGGAAATAAAGTGCGCTGATAACGCGTTTTGTTTATTTAAAAAAGAGATTCGCCGATATTTTCAGTATATTATGTTAATAAATTCCTTAATGCAAACAGCAGAGGTTCTCGCGTAAAAGGAACAGCGATCTTGTCAAGCGTTTTCGCGGAAAAATGAATCACGCCGTGCTGATCGCGCTGGGAGGGGTTGCTAGAACAATTTTCCGCAACACTACACACCGCACCGAATTTTCCGACAGGCCAACAAACACCGCAGAATCCAATAGCACGCGAGAATGGATACTCTATGTCGCGTCTCTCGGCTTGTGAAAGAGACGCGCCGGTGCGTGTATTAGCGGCGATTACCTAAAGGTGGGTATACACTTAGCGAACGAACAGCGAATGCAAACGTTCATTATTATCATTCAGCAGATATATACGCCAAAGCGAATGCGAACAGAACGTTCGATTCGCATTCGGCTCGATTCCCTCATGAAGCGGTACATCAAAGACAATTCGTGCGAGAAAAACGTTCAAAACGTTTCGCATTCGCTGTTCGTTCGGTGTTCGTCGCTAAGTGTATACCCACCTTTACATGGTGCGCGCGTGATAGAGAGAGAGAGAGAGAGAAAGGAGAGAGGAGGGGGATAGCAAGGATAAAGAGGAGGAGAGGTTCTACCTGGTTGACAATTGGCACGCGTGGCATGCTTTGATAGCAATGGTATGTCTTTCTCTTCACTCTCTCTCTCTCTCTTGACAGAATTAGAAAAAAATAGAGATAGAGAAGAATAGAGATGAGTAGATAAATGGATATGTTTATTTCATTTAAAGATAGGAATCTGAAGATATGAACTATTACAATATTTCAAGTGTGTATTCCGTATGTTTTCATACATATGGAAATTGAGAATAATTTTTTCATTTTCATGAGAACCACCTTAATACTTTCCGATGAAACTATCTCTTTTTTTAGACGCTGTTTAAAATTCTTAAGAAAATATCAAATGTTGCTGAAAGAAAGAGAAATTTAATTTACAAAAACTCGAGATTTTTTCGCTCGAGACTTGACAATTCGCTAAAACTTTCTCATCACATATTCACAAGATATGACACTAAACGAGCATTGTGTTAAAGTATTGAAACGTCATAAGCTAAGTGAGTGATGTAATGTCAACGGCCGTTCTTAAAGAAAGATATTACGTGGCTTCAATCGGCTATACGTACGTTCCTGCGTGTGTCGGCTAACGCGGTTGATTACGTGACACGGGACGGGACGGAAGTGTTCCGGACGGACCGCATCCGCAGTCCCACGTGGAGTCGTAGAAAGGTCGGATCGTCGCGCGCGGAGATAATATTACGCGCGTTTCCAAGTAACGCGAGTGTATGTATGTGTACGCACGTGCGACTCGATAGGCAGGTAAGCGCGATCGATATATGGCCGGGTCGTTTAGTGAAATATGAAGATGTGTAATAGAAATAAAGAACAAATAAATAAAAAAAAAAGGAAAAAAAGGGAAGAGAGAAAAAAGGGCGGGACTATGCGTGCGAGCTGGATCGTAGATTGGCCGAACGGATCGATGATGCGTGACACTTTACCGTGTGTAACACATGACATCGGACAAGTAGATGTGTCACGCGCGATACAACTCCCGAGATAACGCACCTCCGCGTATTACTCTAATCTTCCATTCCTTTTAAGCAAAGTGAATTAAGCGAATTAATCATTCAAACGAATTAGCCGTAATCTTCTCAATTTGGATAAAGCTCCGATTTTGAATGCTTTAATGGGAACCACCTTGTTGAAAGTCCGTTGATACAGGAGGCTCATATTACGAACAAATATTTTTGTTTCTGCCATTTTTACACTCTTGCTTTTTATTATCTCATTATGTATAACGACCACATTGTTTTTTTTTTCTTTTACTCTCTTTTCTATGAGATACTTGGTTTCGTATTTCAGTAGTTCATCGTTTCTCGGCTCCTATTCGGCCGCGAGGCAATTTTCGACATCTTGGCGTTTCGCCGAGGACCTCGCTTATAGTGACGCGATATTGTTAACGAAGAATATCCTCCGCGAGACAAGAATATTTCTCGAGCGTGTATAATAATAAAAATTGCGATTCTCCGAGTTGTAAAAAAAAAAAAAAATCAACTCTCCCCCGCGATATGCATATTCGTTTGCGATCATGAGTAAACAAACTAGAAAAATCCACAAACGTTTGAGAAGCTCAATGTTTTCGCGAGATGACGTCATGCGTGTTAAGCGTGTGTAGGAAACTCCCACACAAATACTCAAAGCTCTACTTTTAATGAGTTCGCTTGCACACACGCTGGACCAACAAACTCTATTTCGCTCCCGTTCATTTTACTTCCAGGTCGCGACTGTGTGTATGTGTATGTGAAAATTTCTCGCGTGATTCGCGAGAAATCAATTTTCCAGAGATAAAAGGCGGACTTTTTTTTCTATCATGGCGCAAGAACGACTTATTCGAAAATTGCGCGAGGACGGCTTCGCAATTTTTCGAAGGCTGTCTATAATTAATGGAAACGTGATCGAAGCTTCGTGTACTCTCGCGCTACTTTATTCGTCGTTGATTTTACATGTCGCGCGGTTAATAACGTGGGTTTTACACACATACGCGTCTAGTATTTAAAAAAAAAAAAAAAACACGTGTGAATTCACGATTTCCATGCGTGTGCACTAAGACATAATCTCCGTTATTGTAATACGCGCGTAGATAGGAATTTATGTAAATCGAAGTAGGCGGTAATTAGATTGACACGTGATTCCTTAACCCTTCGCGGAATTCCTGCGTTATGCAAGTCGTATAAAAAAAAAAAAAAAAATAAATAAAAAAACACGCGCTATATTTAAGGCTTTGACTTAATCTTAAAGAAGTGCGGTTGAAAATGTTCATGATATTTTTCCCGATTCACAGATATTAACGTATTAAGAATCGTAGGCGTGAAAAATCTTTTTAAGTTGGATAAAAACAGTGATGCAATCAAGGTCTACTAATGAATAATCGAAACATGACGCATCGGGACAGATACTTCCTGTAGCTTGAATTCATTACTGTCCCTGTGAAAGCATTATAATTTTATCATACAACACATTCAAAAATACGTTATCTGACAATTTTGATAATTGGCCAACGTTGTTAACCGTCCCTACCCATCTCTCCCTCTCCCCCCCCCCCCTCTCTCTCTCTTTCATTCTCTCGATCTCCCTTGTCGATTCTTGTTTTCTATTTTTGTTGGAAATATCTTATTAAGAGTGTGTATGTGTGTGTGTGTGTGTATAATATGTATATAAATTAATAATAAATTAATAATTAATAATAAATTAATAATAAATTAATATTGTAATAATAAGATTGAAACACGCGTTCAACATTTTGGAAAGAGACGATCACATGACGAAAATTACTTTTAAACGATTTGTTACTGGATCGATAACAAGAAATTATGCCATCCATTTGTCAGATGAGGCGCTATAAATTTGGAATTCAACGTCGCGTTGCTTTATTACAAATAAACAAACTTTTTTTTTTTTTTTCACATGGATCAGACGCATGTCAGACGTGTATATGCAAGCGTGGCGGTGAAAGTGTTAAACAAATATATGCGTCATCCACGATGACGATATTGTTGTTTGCTTAACGACCGTATTGCGAACGCGAATGAATTGTTAGCCGGCGCGGTTTAATGTCGTTTATATGGATTTAACCATCGAGTCGGCGCTTATAAAGAGGCGCCGTAAACATTTATTTACACACCCTGTTCCCTTCATTACACCCTCGCGCGTTCCTCGGCGCCAACGAGCGTGCCTAGCGAACATTAGAGAGGCGAGTCTTCTCGGATTTTGATAAGAGAGGACGGCGATATCCCAAGCGAGACACGCCAGACGTGTGTGTGTGTGTGTGTGTATGCGCGCGTGTGTGCGTGACGTGTCAGAAATCATGAATGCGCGCATGAGAGCTACACTTTGCGTAGGATGCTCTTTGCGATTCATGAATCATTCGCTGACTTCTCTATCGCGTGACGAGCATATCCGATGATTAGTTGTAACGTGTCACTATTTATTTTGCGCGTTCATGGAAACGCGCTTTTGCTTGCTTCGTCGCGCTTTTTTTTTGACGATCGAGTGATTAATTGGTCAAATTAACGATAGATTCGGATTCGCAAGACTTTTGATAAATTGTATAATTTCTTTTTTAGTATTTGAAATCATACATACAGAGTGTCCATAAAGTCTGTCCCCATCCACAAAAATTCGGGTTTGATCTTGGTTTTATGAAAAAAGAAAAAATTGGCGTCATCTTGAATTCAACAATTTTTTACGTACCCTTTTTAAAAAGAATCAAGATCAAATCTGAATTTTGAATCATGAAAAGGACTTAAAAAGCTGAACACTTTCACACCTCAAATGTCTTTTTATGATTTTCCAAATGGGAGTAACCATTTTTTGATAATTAACTTTTTTGAACTTTAACCCTAAATAACTCCCGAACGGGTCAACTTATCAACCACCGGTTTGCGCCAAAAATTTTCTTTTTTTATGCCCTTTCAAACGATATACTACAATATGGGGGTTTTATTTAAAAGTTTTTATCTGAGGTCCCCCTGAAGCATCCCCCTTAGGGAAGAGACACACATACAAGTCCTTCAATCTTCTTAAAAGAGAAATGATCGAACACATAATTCGGTTTTTCAAATTGTGCCGTTTCCGAAATATAGAGACAAACTTTATATAGACACCCTGTATATACATATTAGTTACATAAATAGTGAATTAAATCTCTTCTCTTGTGTAAAATAATTATAAATAATATATGTTCAAGAGAATAAAAATTTATACATTATAAAATATTATTTGAGATTATAGATAAAACTATTGTTCTCACATAAACTTTTCCTGCTATTGTCCGCCGCTCGATTTGACAGAGTTTCTTTACAAAATATTTTGCGTGCTCTTTAAATGTAAAATTTTGAACGCGATAACTTGATAATCTTCACTCAGAAATAAATGATGAAAGGGATTTGATGATGATTAAACTAGGTGACACACGAATCTGGGTCACAATTCTTCACGTATGTTCTTTTTTTTTTTTTTATCCTCTTATCAATATTCATGAAACTTTGAACTTTGGAAGCACCGAGCTTCGGCGCGAACGTCGAATATCCGGCTATTCTATGGATCCGATGTTTGATGAAAGACATTTCTCGTCTTGCAAGTATCGGCGGACAATAGTTAATAAAAAGGGGAACGGTATCAACGTTACATGACAGCGGTACGCGGGTGAATAATGCGAGAGCGACTCATGCAAAGGCGATTAAAATTCATTTAGCCAGGAGCCTCGTCTAAGCGGATAATAAAATCGCGCCTGGTTTCTAATTCGATGAACGTGCGTAAGCGGTGACATCATTTCGCGGTGTGACTCTACCTCTACCTGTATTTATACGACCTCCGGTATATTAATGACGATACGCTCCCGTGGCCGCGGTCACTCGTCAAAGAGCGAGTCTCGACAACAAACCAGATACCTGCGTTCCTTCGCGTAAAATGTCATCATCGCGACACGTAATCTGCCCGCGAAAGTATGCAATGGCCCGGCAACCTTCGTTTCTCTCTCGCGATCGCAGGATTCTCAATGATCGCCGTTCGTATTTATAGCATTGTGTCAGACGCGTAGACTTAGCTGTGCCTCGAGACACAATTAGTTGTCGGATCGTTGAATATACAAGGAGTTTGAATCATATTCGAGGATTAAGTCATTCGAGATTTATTCAATTAATTTAATACGAATGAGAGAGAGAGAGAGAGAGAGAGAGAGAGAGAAAGTACGCGTGTAGACGATTAAAAACACATAAATTTTTTCCCATTTAAAATGCGAAATATTTAATTCGTCATTTTTATTGCCACCTCAAAAGATAAGACTGCGATAACTGATCGCGGTTGATCGAACCATTAAAATAAACGATATTTTGATGAAATCAAGGTGAGTCGAGGAAAATTATAGTTTTGCGTTTTTCCATGGCAAGCAGGAGGGGCGGGGGGGGGTGGGAGGTGAGGTGAGGGGCAAACGGGGTAGGGGATGCATTTTGGACATATTTCAAGTCGCGAGATTGCGCTATAAAAGTCGTCCTAGTGCGTACGCGGCTTTAAACGCCCGCGGACGAAACGCAATTATACGCGCATGCCAAATGCTTAACGCTGTACATTTTAATAATAATAAATAAAGCAACGCAAAGCACTGCTGAAAATTACCTCTGCTTACGTAATTTGTCGGTTGGATCGATATGTAAGAAGTTTCTCTCTCTCTCTCTCTCTCTTCCTCGTATTATTATATACGATTCGTCTGTAAAATAAGACGATATAAATTTTAATAATTTTGACGTATCTTCCCGCGCTAATTTAGACCTGAGTATCTATTCTCATATAATGAAAAAATTTATGTTTGAAAATGGCGCTCTGTAAAAAAAAATCTTCAAAAATATTCTTTTTATCTCTAAATTTCTCCTTATCTCGAATTTCGAACAAAAGTACCTAGAGAATCACGGGATTTTTAGGGAATTTTTTTTTTTTAACGGATAATAGGTATTTTAACTTTTATATCCGTTTTCGCGTTGCTTTATTCACTCATTATTCTTAAGGATATTTTGGCTGTATAATAATAGCAAAAAACTGTAAATTAAAAAAAAAAACATATTTCTTACTGTCTATACTGTTTGACGAATCAAATAAATAAATCCGGATTATAAAAAGAATTGAAGTATCGCAAAATAATAATAGTTCTTGATGTCTTCATACAAGAAAATAATTGTAATTAATATTTTTCCTAATTTGTGACAAAAATTTTTGAACACAGAAACGAGTAACTTGCGGAAAAAGAAAGAGAGACAGATAATATTTATTTATAATTTTTAGTAAACAACTTTTAAACAAGTAAGTAAATCTAAATCGAATTTTGCACAAATATTTATCAGAATTTTCTTAATGTATGTGAAAATTTTTCTTTCGTTGACAATGTTTCTTTCCTTGTCAAATTTGTCAACAAGTACTACAATACGCGATTTTCTATAAAAATCAATAATAACTTTAAACTTAAATAATTTCTAAACCTTTAAGAGGATTGTGCTTAGGTTTTGCATAGATATTTAGAAGAAATAATAGAACAGTTTACGAAATTTTCAATGCTTTTATCAATGTTTTAACATACGATACGTATGATACGACATCCTTAACGTTGCAATCGTATTACAATTGGGACATCATGCACGTTAGGTATTTTGCGTGGTGGCGAAAGTACTTAAACCGCCTCGCCGGCGGTTATCGTAAAAGGAAGTCGCGACCGTAACCGGTCGGTCGCCCGCGCGAAACCAACGTTGATTATTACCATTGGTTGAAAATAGCGCGTGCCAGGGATGAAAATTACGTAAACCGTTTGAGTGAATTGAATTGCGCGTGTTCTCTACGAACGCATTTCGTCTCGTGGCGTCGCGACGCCGACGACGCCCGGCGTCTCGACGTCTCCGATTATCTTGTCGTCGATCTTTTATATAGTGGAGATGAAAAAAAGCTCTTATCGAACAGATTACATTTCTATATCTCGATGTGTATTTAGGTCGCTTCTTTCTTCATGATGGAATTAATCTTTTTCCGAAGCAATTTCTTTATATGTATATGTATACATATATACAATATATATATATATATATATATTATATAAGTAAAGATGGTATAACAAATATATGTGTTCGCATTGGCGGAAAAAATAGAATATGAAAATCTGTGTGAGTGGAAAAGCGAGTGTATATATTTTTTTCACTCACGATATTTTTATTTCCAGGCTTAAACATACATCTGTTTCGCTTTAAATGTAGAAGGCACCCATACAGCACAGAACATTGCAATTACATTGCAGTAATATTACAATCTTGCAAGTTGCAATGTAATATTGTTGAGACATTATTGGAACATATAATTGTAATATTTTATGAGAATGTTACAGCAACATTTCAAAAACATTACAAAAAACAATTTTCGGTAATCGCTAGTTCGTTTGTTTACCGCTATGCGGCGCGCGTTGCGTTATCTACCCCGCATTTAAGTCACAATCACGATGATTACATAAAGCTTGCAAAGAGCGGCTAATAAGATTAAAGATATAATTATTTTTATCAGTTTAATTTATCCGATACAATCCCAACACAGGGAATTCAGATATTGAACTGATTGTTCAGTAATCGAATACATAAATATCCAAAAAAGTTAAAATTATTCGTTAATTGTCTACTTAAGATGTAAAATAGAGCTTAATATCTATATAAGTAAAATTTTAACTTTTATGAATGAGATTATTTAATCATTACTATTTTCTTAAACTTGTAAATTATTTATAAAATAGCGATATTAACTAGATAACAGGCAATTGTTAAATAGTTCCATTCCTATATAAAACCAAAAATTTGATAATTTTTTAATATGCACGATATTTCAGATTTTAATAAATAAACTTCGAGAATATATAAAGACATTCAAGAGAGAAAAAACTCGTAATTGCGTAAATTCACAATCTTTTTTTCTTCTTTCTCTTGGATGTCTTTATATTTTCAAAGTTTATCTATCAAATTTAAAGCGTTCTGCATATTTGTAGCAACGCATTTCAATATTTATTACAAATACATTGCACCGTAACATTACTGTAATATTACATTGTAATATTTCTAAGGGCGGACATTTCAACGTTGCCGCAGACTTGCAGTAACATTGCAGAAACATTTCGCAACTTCTATGCAATATTACAATGTTTCAATGTAAGATCTATGCAACGTCTCTGCAATCTTTCGGTGCTGTATGGGCAATGACAAAAGCGCAATTCCTACAAATTAACAGATTTAAGATATAATAAGCCGAATAAAATGAATGAATCCACTATTCGCGCGCGCAAGATAAAAAAAGGAATTAGAGAGAGAGAGAAAGAGTGAAAAAAAGAAGGGGGAGGGAGAGAGAGAGAGAGAGAGGGGGAGGGGAGTTACGCTGGCAATCTACTAGAGGGCATCACGAATTGATTGTTACTTTGCTAATGACTCATTTCACTTAACATTCGCTTTTCCATGGCGATCGAGAACCTAGCCTCGCACTTGCCGGATCGCCTGCACGGCGATAAAGTTTCTCTCTTTCTCTCTCTCTCTCTCTCTTTCCTTGTACGTCATGCGCTGACAACGGGAGATTGTAAAGTTTTGATGGGAATGTAATGTGAGACTAGTGGTTATATCCGGTTCGTTTTCATGGAAATTCGTCGCTTTTCGTGCGGAGAACAACACGAAAAGAGAAAGATCGCCGGGAGGTAAAGGGTCTCTCCTCTCTCTCTGTCTTTGGGTTTGAGCAGAATAACCGACTCGACAATGTTTTATGATTTAAGTCTTCGTCTTGAAGTAACGTACAATACTGTGCTATACAGTATTAAAGTCATAAAACATTGTCAAGTCAGCTATTTTGCTCAAGCCCTTTCTGTTCGATGCGCGTAGTTATTTTTAGAGCACCGTGTTTGTATTCTTTTATCGAGCGAGCGCGAGTGACAGTATGTGCAGCGTCGTGTTATTTTCCGTTCGTCGGAGCGGCTGTATTCGGGTTTGGCGAAACGTCGCCTGCCGCTCACTTCACCCCTTAGCCCCCATTTCCACGAGTCCCGCGCAAATGTTGACGCCGCTGTCAGAAGCCGTCCGCGTCCGCGCCCCCTGCTCGGCGCCCATAACCTCAATCTGCGGGCGGCGTTCCAGCTCGCGCATTCTTTTACCATTTGGCGGAGGATGGGATCGAGCGAACTCCGTCGAGGTCAACCAATCGCGGATTCGACGCGCCGTGATCTCGCTTCGATCGCCGGGGACTCTCCATGACACCGGAGAATCGTTTACACGGGCACCGGGTTAAAGGAGCTTGACATTTAACGCGAAGCGCCGCGGTAGGGTCGACATGGTATGTTGTATGTGTATGTGCGCGTGTGTATGTGTGCGTGATAGAAACCAGCACGGCGGAGCGATGTTGCTCCTTTCGACGTCGCTGCACATCCCCGGAATCAATAATCGCGTTGCATAAGCGACGAGAACGAGAGGCCGCGTGCCCTACCTTGTCATCGTCATCGTCGGATATTCGTTTCGTGACACGCGGGTCGCGCCGATATCGATCTCGTCCGCCTTTCGATTCCGGAGCACCGCCGATCGAGGAGAGCCGTCGTCTCTCGCGTACACGCACGACTGTCGTTCGACGGGATGCGCGCTACACACCTTAGCACGGTAGTCCCAATGACTTAATTCTTTCCCTGAAATCTGTTGATATGTTTTGCAGTAGCGTAATTTCCATTGGATAACAGTATGGTGACAATTTGAGTCAATAAATAAAAATTGAAACGCGACTAGTGTATAAATGTAACTTGAAACTATTATATATCTACATTTAAAACTTAGAATAGTTTGAAAACTTTGCCGCTAAACAAACTCTCTCTCTTGTATTTCAGCCGTTGGTCCTCCATTCGTTTGGAGGCCAGTGGAGCAGCGACGCCAGAGAATAATACTGTGGTAGCCTTGTGGAAACGTAACAGTAGTTGGCTTCGGCCAACAGAGGCAACAGAGATATCATGGCGACGATAGACGGCCGGCCGGCCCAATATGGTATCACGCTTAAGCAACTCCGCGAGCTCATGGAGCTGCGGGGGCGCGAAGGTGTCAACAAAATCAATGGTTACGGTGGTGTGCAGGAGATTTGTAAAAAGCTGTATACTTCACCCAATGAAGGTACAATTTTCCTCCTAACGTATCCAAATTTTGTATTACGATACGAAAAAGGAAAAGAGTTATGCATAAAGAACAATTTTTATATAAAAAGAATGTGATACAACGAATATTTACACATATTATGATTGTTATTATCTGCATAGGTCTTAGTGGATCAGTAGCAGACATACAACATAGGCGAGATACGTTTGGTTCCAATATGATACCTCCAAAACCACCAAAAACATTTTTACAGTTAGTGTGGGAAGCATTGCAAGATGTCACGTTAATCATCTTAGAAGTAGCAGCATTGGTTTCATTAGGTCTTAGCTTTTATCATCCAGCTGATGATGAAAAACGTAAATATTTATGATGTAATATTGTGTATTTTATTTTTGAGTTTCCTCTTGTTGTTAGTAAGGAGACATGTCGGATATATTTCTGTGTATTAAAATCTTTTATCAGCATATAAAGATAAATTTTGTCAATTTCAATTTTAAAGAAAGGTTCCTCAAAAGGTTTTGAATAATGTATTATTTTATTTATTTTCAGCTTTAGTAGATGAGGACGAAGCGAAATATGGTTGGATTGAAGGACTCGCTATATTGATTTCTGTAATTGTGGTGGTCTTAGTGACAGCGTTTAATGACTACTCCAAGGAGAGGCAGTTTAGAGGTCTTCAAAGTCGGATAGAGGGAGAGCACAAGTTCTCAGTTATACGGCAAGGAGAAGTGAAACAAATCTCTGTGTCTGATATTGTTGTTGGTGACATTTGTCAGGTATATATGTAAAAATAATAAATAAGTTAAATAAAGTTTCTTAATCTAATCTAATCTAAATCTGTTAATATAGGATATTTTAATTTCGTTGGCATAATTAAATATTAATGCAGTAAAAAAAGTAAAATTTATATTAAATTAGCTGTTTGATAACACAGATAAAATATGGAGACCTGTTGCCTGCAGACGGTATTCTTATACAAAGCAACGATCTCAAAGTAGATGAATCCAGTCTGACTGGAGAGTCGGACCATGTAAAGAAAGGGGAATCATTTGATCCTATGGTACTTTCAGGTGAGATAGTTTTGCTTGAATTGTAATAGTTGTCATTATGCTGGATTATTTTTCCAATGTAAAGAAAGTCGCAAAGTATTTAAAAGATTTTTATGCGACAGAAAACGATCTTGAATGTACTGTATTGTTCAAAAGGTACACATGTGATGGAAGGTTCTGGAAAAATGTTAGTTACTGCAGTAGGTGTTAATTCCCAGGCAGGTATCATCTTTACCTTATTGGGTGCTGCTGTTGATCAACAGGAGCAAGAAATCAAGAAAATGAAGAAAGGTACGTATAATCGTTATTGCCGATCGATTGATCCATCATTTTGAATGACTGTACATTTATATACAGGTTACTAAATTCTTAGAGTAATACGTAATATATATATATATATATATATATATATATATATATATATATACAATACATATTTCTCTCAAAGTTCCATTAGGTTTTATCAGATTATTTTAGAGATTGATATCCCACATATTTTTTCACTCTAATGATTTAGTATACCGATTTCTACTAGCAACTTCTGAATTTAGTAATAAAATAACTTTACTTTAAAATTTTATTGAAGATACGGTTTATGAATGCGTTACAATATGTTTAATAGCAAATAGATTTTATAGCAATTTGTGCTTTGTAATAGAAGTTGTTGGTATATTCTACCATATTCCTGCATGGACATTTACAAAATGTTTCAAAATGAGTGTAGACGAATCGCAGTGGACGCATGGTTTTGACGTGAATTGGTGTGATTATTTCTTTTTTTTTTTATTATTATGAATTTTACAACAGCCGTTTTTTTCGTTCCTGTATTTTGTACTTTTAAACTTTTATTAACTTATTAACTAATTGATTGTAGAAGATTTGCGTTTCAATTTGTCAATGTTTCTAGACACTTTTCATGTGTATATTCTTTAAAAAATATTCTACATAAAACTGCCATAATACAGCAGTATGTATTATTTTATGGTGATTCCTCTCCATTAATAAAAAATTTTTTCCCGTTTATTTGTTTACATTATGGATATATTATAGACATTGTACCAAATATAAAAATAATATTTGCGAGTTTTATAGTATGATATCATATATTCGCGAAGTATCCTTATTAAAAATTAAAATTCATTTAGATAGTTTATCAAGGATAATGCCTTTATCGGTATAATATTTTCAAAGTGCTATTATTTTATATCTCTTGCGTTTGTAAGTCATTTGTGTTTTTGTCCCCCTCTAGCTATAAATGTTTTTGCTATATGTTTTTTTTTTATCTTTGTCTGATATATGTTTACGAAATCTTATACTTGAAAATTTCAAGTTTGATGAAATTATTATTGTGAGATATATCTTAAAATAATTTTTATGGAAAGTGTCTTAAATGTCATGTGCTTTTTGAATCAAAAACCGAGAAGCTTTTAACTTGCGAATATTAAATTTAATATATTTTAATAATATTAAACTCTAAAATTTTGTTTTTGCAATTAAATTTTTATAAAAAAGGAAAAAATAATTGTCATTTATACTTGTATTTCAAATTACATACACCAACAGAAACTTTGAACTCTCTTTCTCTCTCTTTGATTTATTCAATATTAAATAAAACTTATTTATTTAATTTTAATTTAAACAGTGTATTTTTTAATAGTTCAGGAAAAGTACGTCATTTTTGGGACATTTTACACATTTTATGGAAAAATGAATATCAAAATTTCACAATTCCTCTTTTTGATCCATATCCCTCTAAATCTTTCGATATTGCACAACCTAGAAGGTGAACTCGCATTTTATTGACAAATTATTCACAGGAATGCACTTTCATGCACTCTTACAATTATACTAGTAAAATTTTGTTCGTATATTATAGAAGCAATAGTTGCTTCTTTATGTTTGACCTTCTGGGCTGTACCTACCTACCTATCTATCTATCTCATTTGTTAGCGTTAAGTACTCTTTTGCGAAAATTAATGAAAAATGGAAAAAAGAAATTATAATCACGAATGTAAATTCTTTTATTGGCGCAACTATTATACCATTGGCATATATATTTTTCAAATAGATTGCTAATCAATTTCATTTTGCATGTATTTTTTTATCTAGAGGCTAAAAAGCAGCGGAAGAAGAAGTCATTACCAGGTGAATAATTCTAAATAATATATATATCTATATATATATATATATTTTTTTTCTTATCATTTTTATTATCTTGATATACATATATGTATAATTATACGTATATAATACACACATAGATTCGTGGCCATTGAGGCTAAGAAATTAATTGATTATTTTGAGTCCTCAAGACAGCATTCAGTTTTTTATACAATCTTTATCTCTCACTTTACCTCATTTTTTCATTTCTTCTGCATTTTGTTTGGGAATTTTCTTTTTCCTGTATTATTACTTCAATTAATATCTATGAATTTTACATTAATGTTGCGTATTTTCAAAGGAATATCTTTTTTATCGCGCGCACTCTCTCTCTCTCTCTCTCTCTCTCTCTCTCTCTCTCTCTCTCTCTCTCTCTCTTTCTAATGACATTCGATTATAAAGTTTGATTTCTCTTTTTTTTCCTTTGTCGAATATGGTTTAAGGATATTCTCTCAGACTTCGATGTAGCGGAGAAATGACATTAACTTAAAATCGAGACATGCAGTATGATATTGGACGTTAAACGATTTGTTTAAAAATTGCATTCTTTCGATACATCAAACGCTACATCTTATGCCGAGAGCGTAAGAGAAGAAACAAAACTATATTATCCACGCTTTTGTATTCCCTATTGACCTTTGCGTGTTCTATTAGCAATGGTTTATATATGCATTTGACATGCATCAGCGGCTACCTCGTTCTTGCATATAGCTTCTTGTTTTCTGCATTCTAGTAATGATATAAACACCCATGGTTTTAATCTGTGTTTCTCTAACATATAACTGTTGTGTCTTCCACATTAATCTGAATCATATCTCATGAAAACTTTTGGCTATCTACCAACTCGAGTAGCATCCAGTATTTTATTAGAATGCTTTTGAGATAATTTATATATACTCGTTCTAAGTGTAACGATCGAGATTCAGTCGGCGTTGCGATCGATCAGCAACCCCTTGGCATGATCAAGATCTTGGTTGAGATGCGAGTCAAGATGCGATCGCTCGGGCCGATTGAGCCTCGATTGATGTATATAACGACCAGGGATGCAGTCTAATCTTGACATGGTAAATCAAGGAGAGGAAACGGTAGAGATTACCGGAAACAGTCACGTGACCGGAGGCGGAGGCGGCGGTAAGCACGAGGGTGGCGAGAATCATCACGCGGCCGCACCCGCAAGCACCGGGGAGAGCAGTGGGAAGAAGGAGAAGAGTGTTCTGCAAGCCAAGCTAACTAAACTCGCCATACAGATCGGTTACGCCGGCTCAACCATCGCGGTGCTCACCGTCGTCATTTTAATCATACAGTTCTGCGTGACGACTTTTGTCATCGAGGGCAGGCCATGGCGAAATACGTACGCCAATGATCTGGTGCGGCATCTGATCATCGGTGTCACAGTGCTCGTAGTCGCCGTACCCGAGGGTCTTCCCCTAGCCGTCACCTTGTCGCTTGCTTATTCCGTCAAGGTAAGATTCTACAGAGATTTTTTTTTTTTTTTTTTATAGATTTAATGATTTTTTTTCCTTTCCATTTTATTTTGAAATCGCTCCTCGTTTTTCTCTCTGTACAGAAAATGATGAAGGACAACAATCTGGTACGTCACTTAGACGCCTGCGAGACTATGGGTAATGCCACCGCCATTTGTTCGGACAAGACCGGCACCTTGACTACGAACCGCATGACCGTGGTACAGTCGTATATATGCGAGAAGATGTGCAAGACGACGCCGAATTTCTCGGATATACCGAGCCACGTCGGCGAACTGATCATACAGGCCATCTCCATCAATTCGGCGTACACGTCGCGAATAATGGAGTCGCAAGACCCTAGCGAATTGTCGATGCAGGTCGGCAACAAAACCGAATGTGCCTTACTTGGATTCGTATTAGCCCTGGGCAAGAAATATCAAACCGTGCGGGACGATTTTCCTGAGGAAACCTTTACGCGGGTGTATACGTTTAATAGCGTAAGAAAAAGCATGTCTACCGTTATTCCCAGGAAAGGCGGTGGATATAGGCTCTTCACCAAGGGCGCTTCCGAGATCATCATGAAGAAGTACGTATAGTTTTCTTATTCTTTTATTGAAATATGATAAAGTGAATCTTGCAATTTCTCTTTCTCTCTCTCTTTTCTCCCTTCCTATTTGAAGCTTTCATAACGGAATTTTTGAAAGTTTTGGAAAGATTTTAGAGCAGAACATTGTTCAACAATTTTAGCTATGTGAAAATTTTACCTTCAAATTTCTTCAAATTTTTTAAATAATGAGAAGCCATTAGACTTATAATATTACATAGAAATAATGTCAGTTTCTTTTTCTAATCCAATTTGATTGATTGAAAATGAATTTTGATCGATTGTATTGCAGATGTGCCTTTATATATGGTCGCGAAGGTCATCTGGAGACGTTTACCAGAGAGATGCAAGAGCGTCTGGTAAAGAACGTGATCGAACCTATGGCATGCAACGGACTGCGCACCATCTCCATCGCTTATCGCGACTTTGTTCCTGGCAAGGCGGAGATCAATCAAGTTCACATCGACAACGAGCCCAATTGGGACGACGAAGATAATCTAGTGAACAATCTCACCTGCTTGTGCATTGTCGGTATTGAAGATCCAGTGCGTCCCGAAGTACCGGACGCAATTAGGAAATGCCAAAAGGCCGGCATCACCGTGCGCATGGTGACGGGTGACAATATAAACACCGCGCGATCCATCGCGCTTAAGTGTGGTATTCTCAAGCCGAACGAAGACTTCCTCATTCTCGAGGGTAAGGAGTTTAATCGCAGAATTAGAGACAGCAATGGCGAGGTGCAACAGCATTTGCTGGATAAGGTGTGGCCAAAATTACGAGTACTGGCCAGGTCGTCGCCCACCGACAAGTATACCCTGGTAAAAGGCATCATTGACAGTAAAGCGAGTGAAAGCCGCGAGGTTGTCGCAGTTACCGGTGACGGCACGAACGATGGTCCAGCTTTGAAGAAGGCCGACGTCGGCTTTGCCATGGGCATTGCCGGCACAGACGTTGCCAAAGAGGCGTCCGACATCATATTGACGGACGATAACTTCTCGTCAATCGTGAAGGCGGTCATGTGGGGCAGAAATGTCTACGATAGCATCGCCAAGTTTCTGCAATTTCAATTAACCGTCAACGTGGTCGCCGTGATCGTTGCTTTCATCGGTGCTTGTGCCGTGCAGGACTCGCCGCTCAAGGCAGTACAAATGTTGTGGGTAAACCTAATCATGGACACGTTAGCATCCCTCGCCTTGGCTACCGAAATGCCTACGCCCGATCTACTCCTCCGTAGACCGTACGGTCGTACAAAACCACTCATTTCCAGGACAATGATGAAAAATATTCTCGGTCAGGCCTTGTATCAGTTGAGCGTAATTTTCACGCTTCTTTTCGCCGGTGAGTATTGCCTCCTTTGGCCCCCTCCCCTTGCGATTTCTCGATTCCTCGTTAGTCTGTCTCGAACAAACAGAACCTTCTAAAAATTTCCGCGATCGACTGCCGCAGGTGATCTGATGCTCGATATCGACACGGGCCGCGGAGTGGCAGCGGCGGGAGGCGGACCCACGCAACACTTCACCGTCATCTTTAACACGTTCGTCATGATGACTCTTTTCAACGAATTCAACGCCAGGAAAATTCACGGTCAGCGCAATGTCTTCCAGGGAATATTCACCAACCCCATCTTCTATTCAATTTGGATCGGCACGTGTTTGTCGCAAGTAAGTCGCGCAAGACTATATCTACTCAACCTATATGCGACATGAGAACGATGTTGTTGGATATTAAACCTCCATCTACAATCAAACAACCGGAATTTGCAGTGAGCTTAAACAAGATACAATGAATCTTTATAACTAATTTTTCATTAACAAAATGTAAAATAACGGTTAGTAGTTTTTGTAACATAAACGAAGTTACTTTTATTAATTTTTTTCTAAAATAGAGCCGTTTAATTTTTTTCTAGGTGGTCATCATACAATACGGTAAAATGGCATTCAGCACCAGAGCGCTCACGTTAGACCAGTGGTTGTGGTGCCTATTCTTCGGAATCGGTACGCTAATATGGGGCCAAATAGTTACGACTATTCCTACACGCCGAATTCCCAAAATTCTTTCGTAAGTTAAAATTATGTACTCTTATACACATAAACACTTTTTTTTTTCTTTTCTCTTTGAGCACAGAATCGAGGTTTGCTGCAATAGAAAGACCACGAACGAAAAGATAATTGCTTACAATACTTTTTTTTTTAGAAGAAAATGATTCTTCTTAAAACGGACGAGATTATTTTTATTGTTTCTATTTGTATAATTTATCAATTTTTTCTTCAATAATGAAAATTTTAATTAACTAATTAATGAAACATATGCATATAATTGTTTCGAAAGTAAACTGATCATGAAAATTCTTGTTTCTGGCATTATGATATTTCTTGATATGTAAAGATCACTATGTAAAGATATAAAAGATGAAAGGCTTTTTAATAAGTAAACTGGCTTGCGATCACTTGATGATCATTGTGAATAATACCATCAATATATCGACATTGTGCTGAAATCATAACGCTTAAAGTAACCGATTTTATATCCAATGATCTATTATCACATATGAATTAGCATCTTAAGTTTTCGTCTCATTAGTAGTAGATGCCTTTGCATGCCGAATCTTGAACTCACTTGTGCTAATCTATATATATACATAAATAATACACCATACGGCTAGTAACAATTTTATGTTGAATTCCCGAAGAATGTTGTCTCCCAATGTCGAAAGCACGCGTGATTATTTCACGCTTTGATCTATAATTAATATCTTTGATATAAAACAGTAAAATTATACAAAATATGGTTTGACGTCCCTGTATCAAGGTATATTAATTGAATCGAGACTGTAATTATATAAAAGAAAATTAAATATATAGAATTGGGACATATTTATCCCTGTAACTTAAAACAAAATTATTATGAAGAATCATAATGTGAAATCAATCGTGATGAAGAAGTATAAATAATTGCGCGCGCTTATAGACAAATCCCATCCTGGGTATTCCATCCCTCGCTCCTCGTAACCTTGAGAGTAGTTTACGTAACTTGATCTTAAACGTTGCATGATTACAACCGTACAGTCGAAATCTACGTACTTGTTTGTGTCGAGTGACCGATGACGTGCGCTGTTGCACTAATCAAAATCTTTATTATTCAACGAAGCGGATTAGAAAACGACAGCGAAGGCGAGAGCTTAATTCATTTTAATATAACATCGTCGACTAATTAATAATCAATTGCGCGCGATTTTTTTTTTATGCGTGAGAAACAATTGGTGCAATTAATTAATGCTTATTAACACACACACACACACACACATACACTTTTACTCGATTCGTTGGATTTATGCGGTCTCTATCTTTCTTTCTCTCTCTCTCTCTCTCTCTCTTTTTTTTCTCTATTTTTTTGCCCAACTTTTTCTATCTTTATGTCTATATATTTTTGTTCCTTTCCTTACTGTTGTTAATCGCTGTCTGTACTTTCTCGTCCATCGTATATGATACGTACACGATCCGAGGACACACGCTCTCATCCATTATCTTGTCATAATTCTTTTCTTTCTGCTCGTCTGATGATACACCTGTCCGATCCAATTGTAACCGGTGTAAAATTTCGATGAGATCTGTTTCCAATATTGTAAAAAGTGAAAAAGATATTTTCATTATCGAGAGAGAAAATATATAAGGATCGAAATTCGAACTCGCTGATTTTACAATCTCAATCATCGCGCTTGTAGCACTTTTTTTTGCACATCATCATCTCTTCCCTTCTACCCACTCTCTTTTTCTTCCTTCAAAGCTAATTCAGCTCCTAATTCTCAAAAGAATCACGGCTCGATGCGTAGCCGCATACGAGGATCTCCCTCTCTCGGGAGGGAGACGCAAGGGAACATATATAAATCTCGAGTCGAGAATATACACGCTTTTTTGCCACTATAATCTCTTAGTATATACGCGAGTCGAGTGTGCAACTATAAACTGTTACACGAGCAGAAGAGTCAGCTAACCGAAGGTTACAGGGAGTGCTCTCGCGAAGCTTTTACCGCCGAGTGTAGTACGTGCACCGCTTGATAACACAACGGGACTGCCCCGGCTATTCACTTTGACTATGTATGCGTGCGTATATGTGTGTGTGTGTATGTATGTATATGCTGTGTGTGTATGCCGTTTCGTAGGTGAATAGAATCCCGATACTTCCCTCGTATATACTCGTACATACATACGTCCATCGCGTCCTGCATCGCGCCAGGACGACGACAAAGACAAACACTGTTAGCCAACCAAGCAGAGCATTGTCGGTTTGGTCCCCGATTACGCGTGTTTTGGTACATTATTAAGCACTTTTTTTTTTTTAATATCTGAATCCAATGACTTGATATAATCTCTCGCATTCTGGATAATTTAATGCTGATATTTCTTCTTCTTTTTTTGACATTCTAGAAAACAAATCGCTTGACGAAATAAAGGATTCCGCATACGCATGGAAAATTGTCTCCCGGTGGATTTCGTTAAAACTTCCAGAATTTTGTAGTTTACGAACTCCATCGGGAAATAATTTTCATAAGCAGTGTGAGGGGTTCTTTACGGACCGACCCTCGACATACTATCATTATCTCGTCCGAGTATATTATTCTACACGAGAGCTACGAGCTTGCGTGCGAGCTTATAAATAACAACGGTGGGCGACGCGTAGTCGCGATGGTACTATATGATTTTCGCGTTTGCGTCGTTCAACAGGTAAGGAGAAAATTCGCGTTGTTTTACAACACCAAGGCGATCAACGATCTGACGCAAAATTGACGATATATCCCGAAAAAAAAAAGAGAAACGAATTGATGAGGTATTTGGAGTAAAAAAACCAACGAAACGGAAACACAACATTCCAGCGCTGATATTCTAAGCGAAGACGGTCGCTTATCAAAGCGAACCCTTCCGGCACTTTGTGCGGATCGCGTTAATTGCAAAACCTAATCGCGAACTACGCTGAAGGAAAGTGTGCAAAAATCGACGCATCTAATATAAAAATGCTACATTTTGATGCATCTGCAACGATTCTCTGTCTCACCTCGCGTGCATAATCTTGTATATCTCTTCATCTCTCTCATTCTTCTTTCCATTTCTTCGCTGCGATCATTATCCGTTGTAATATATTGTAGAACGCTGAAATAAGCAGCAAAACTGGAAAAAAGTTTCGCACATTTAATCTAGCTTTACACTAACATTCTGTATCATATAGTGCAGAATGCACTTTCTTGCTCAAGACTATATCCGCATCATAAATCCCTCCCCTCATTTATTGGCTCATATATACAGATTGTTCATTAATCAATTTGTTTGAAATAATTTTTGAAAACTGAAATAATTTTTCTTTTATTGGATACCGAATCGATATCTTTCGTACAAACAAAACAAAAAAAAAAACGATTTCCTGAAATCCTTATTAAGAGAAACTTATTACAGTTTATTTCGAACCCTATCACGCAACCCAAGCATCAAACGCTCCATATCCTTTTTACATTTTTCTGTAACACTGTCAATCTTTGCCGAGTACCGCATATTTTCTCATCGCACATTCACACACACTCTGCCATTATCTTGCCTAGCTTCATCACCGTTACCGCTATTTTTTTTTCTCAAATCATCACGCGTAGCGTTAGCGCATCGTAGTAGATTAGGGATTCTGCTAAAAGGAGCGAGGGGAAAACGGTGTTGGGTGGTGTGCAGCGCGCCGAGGAGAGAGAGCCGGCGGCCGTAAAGAAACAAACAAAAAAAAAAAAGAGAGAAAACTTAACGAACAGTATAGCACACCATTCTTTTCCATTCAGTTTTTTAACAGGAAGAAATCCGAGTGATGAAGAAATGGTTTCATGTTTTTTTCAAAAACAGATGGGGCCGCGGCCAGCCGGATGATATCGGCGCGATCAATCTAGGAGACGAGAAATTCGACCCAGACTCGGATAAAAAGCCGCGCGCAGGACAAATTCTATGGATCCGTGGTCTAACACGGCTACAGACACAGGTAACTATCCCTATCTCTCTCTTTCTCTCTCTCTGTCTGTCCGTCTGTCTCTCTCTCTCTCTCTCTTTCTCTCTGTCTTTCTTTCTCTCTATCTATCTCTCTCATTCTCTCATTATCTCATCACTCAACAAAAATCAATATTCTCTCGATTCCTCTATCACGAATACAAAAATGAAACCCAACAAACCGCCTCCGGATCCAGTTTCCGGTTCAGGTGGCAAAACCACACACGGTTCTCTTTAACATTAAGACATTTATAGGACTCTTTTTTTTCTTTTTCTTTTTTTTCTCAACAGGGCGCGCGCTACCATTCAACGTTTATATTCGCGTTGAACGCGTATACGCGCGTCCAATTTATTATTACGTCTCTATCACTATTATATTATTATGTACTTATATTATTACGTTACAGAATTGAATCCGAAACTGCTATTATTACTGCCATTACCATTGTTATTACAACGACGACATAACGTGACGACGAGCCGTTTCAGTTTCGATGTTATCTTGGTTTGCATTTTCATTTGAGTTCTACCGCATAAAGAGAGCCGCGCGCGTTTTTCCACCACACACCGACCGATCAAACCAATAAAACCACCGACGACCGTGCGATAAAAGTGTCTCAACAGACGACTAAAGTCGATAGACCCGATCGTTAACCGACAGCTCGAAAGAGAGCACGCGGGAAAGGATCGTTGAAGGAAGAGCAAAGAGCCACCGCGAATTTTCACACGACAACGAGACACTCGGTGCTCTCTCTCTCTCTCTCTCTTTCTCTCTCTCTCTCTTTCTCTCTTTCAGAGACTCCAGACACCTCTGTGTCTTTACTCTAATTAGGTACCACATTCATGTACATATACATGTGTATATAATATATAGACAGGCAAACTCAATCTCCAAATATAAGTCTTCGCCGATAAGACTAGGTCTAATCTCTCGACGAGGTCATTATCTCGGATAGGGAAGATCGATCCGCGGGCATCGATCGATCGATCGGTCGATTAGGATGATAGGACCGAACGGAGAGAAACGACAAACAGAGACGAGATAATGCGAGATTAATTAACCAGTAAAAATCAGAATAACTCGTATGACTCGACCAGTGTCACTGATCGCGCATCCACGACTCTTCGACGAGAACGACGCACTGATAGGATTGACTCACATACATACATACACATACCAATACACACATAGAAATCTGCCATAGTAGACGCACAGCTTGCTCTCCGCCCGTATCCCCCCTTTACGCGAGTACCGGAGATGTGGGAGAGACAAGGGATAGTTGGGATCGGATGAAAATTTTTTTTGTCATATAGTTAGCACAAAAGATCAGCTGTGATCGATTAAATACATACAGAATGATCCAGTCACGAAACATGAAACACTCGAATATCTCTCTTAGACTCGAAGATACAAAAAATATTTTTTCTGGATTTAAAATATTAAAAATTTTATTCTAGACATTTCTTCTCTCTCTCTCTCTCTCTCTCTCTCTCTCTCTCTCTCTCTCTCCCTCTCGTGTCTTTCTAAGAGACGTATTCCTTTGTATTCTTATTTCATGTTGTCGTACTACTCTGTATAAGTGTACAGACAGATAAAAAAACAAGATGTGAAAAACTTGATAAATAACGCAGATTCCAAAATCGATTATCTATTTCGCGATTAATCTTTTTCGTGCAAATTGAATAGCGAAACGTCTCTCCCCCGTCCCCCTTTTTAAAGAAGATCGCGAGTGTCGTGACCAATATGTAGGGAGAAGCATCAGCATCACCGGTTTGAGTCGAGTCTCCTGATATTATGTATACTTTCTGCGTCGACGAGCTTTCGAGACCTGAGCACGTATATTACATTGCGTACATATATTATACATATATATATATATATATACGTTCATCTCTCTCCCGTACAGCTTGAATCCACAGTAGAGCTCCACAGACAGCCAAAACCAACTTAGCAATGGTCCACGCAGTCCTCAGCCCTAATATATCTTTCTTTCTCACTCTCTCTCACTTTCTTTCTGTTTATGCCCCCCCCCCCCCCGATCACTCATACTCGATTTTTGTTCCCTCCATACCGTGCCTCACCCTTTCTTTACGCTGTCTATACATCTCTAGTCCTCGTGAAATTACATGTCAGACGTCTCTCATCCACCTACTCGGGGTTCTTCGAAACCCCAAAGTGCGCGCGCACCGCTCTTATCACTAGTCCAGTGATCGATGTCGTGTACGTTTCGACCGATCGACAAAACTCGAATATTCCCTCCCGCAGGGGATTTATCCTTTCGAACATTCTCGTCGTGTGAGATATACCCCCTGTCCCCCGTGTTGTACCCCGTTTCTGGATATCCGCAAGTGACGCGAAAAGCAGGATGTTAAATCGATCTACGTGTAAGCAATAGCTACTTCGTAGGAACTTTCCTTGTCAAACTTATATATATATATGTGTGTGTCTTTATACCGCTCTATATAACTTTCCTAACTCCGGTCCCTTGCGTAATGCATAACGCCGCGCGGAAACTCGCGACTAAAGTAAGGCAGTCTCTGCCTTATGCATATAGCGTGATAAAGTATCTAAATCCGCCTCTTATACGGGACATGTAATTAGCCGATAAAACGAACTTTGTTACGTGTTTCAAGATCGAATAAAAGATTCATCTGCTCGCTATTGTCCTTAGCGGCCTTAGCTGCTATCGTTCCTATCGATTTTACGTTGAAGCGGTAGACTCTAACTGTCTAAGTTAAAGTAGACGTTGCCGAGAGAACGACGTTTGTACATGTGGATTATATATGGTATATCTGTTGATAATATCAGGTTATACAAATTGCTATAATACATAGATATTATATAAATTACATGTATTTATTTTTTTGCGCAATTAAAAACGGAGAGATATATATATAGCAATTGCGACGATAAAATCACGAAACGACGATGTCAATCGGCGATCAGCTTCATCTATATGATGATTAGTATATTCCAGGGTTAATGATTGTGGTCCGTTTCTCGTCGAAGAATCCTTAAAACATTCGATATCACTCTGTACGATGATTGCGCAGTGAAGTAGTAATTTTGTAGTAATGTCAAATATTTATTTATTTGTCTGTCTATCTATCTGTCTATCTATCTATCTATTTATCTATCTGTCTATCTATCACTTTGGCGGCTCGGGCTGTAGCGCGACAAAGATAACGACATCGCTGGTCCGTTACAGCTGTTACAGCCGATGTGATAAGAAAAACGGTTGCACGATTTGCACACAACGTTGAGTAAAAATCAAAAATTCTAGTCTAGCTAGAGAGAACTCGCGACGACACGTATTATTTCCTCTCTCTTTCTCTCTTTCTCTTTGTCTGTCTCTCTACCAATTTTTCTATTATATATATATATATATAGCTACACTTCATACTCTCTATTATTGTCTTTATATATTCTCTTTCTCTTATTTTCTCTGTAACTTCGTCTGTTTCGCACAGTCAACGGTCGATAAGTATTCAGTATCACGAGAAGCACACGTTATAATGGCTTAGTAAGACAAAATAAAACAAAACAAAGAAAAAAAAAACAAAACAAAACCGAAAATCGAACAGACAATTAAGAGAAAAACAAAAAAGACAGAAAAAAAAAGTGATAAGACGACAAAAAGAAAATACAATATCATGGAATGTCACGTGAAGCTAATGATGTAAAACTGAATGTGTCACCTACTTTCAGACGAGCAATAGAACTCTGGTGCAGAATGTATCTGTGACAGGCAGATCCCCTTCTCAGGATTACTACATGGTTAGTCCGCAAGTCCACTATCATCCGCAAGTTTGATCATTGTTTGACCGTGTTATAAATAATAATCTGATTAACCGTTTCTCTCTCTCTCTCTCTCTATCTATCTTTATCTATACATTGTCTATATATTTTTATCAATTTTTTTCCTCTGATATATATTCTGATTTTTTTGTTGGCGACACTTTCGCACCTTGATCAATTATGTATACTATGTATTATGATTTTCTACAAGCAGACCTTTTCAGTTTGCCTTTTGTGTTTTCTATCTCTTTCTCTGTCTCTGTCTCTCTTTCTATCTCTCTCTTCTACTACTCCACTACTACTTACTGCTACTACTACTACTACTACTATTACTTATCTGTCTTTCTACACACGTCTCACAATGTCTGCATTTTGTTTAACAAGTAAGTGCTTGCGGACTGCGAGTCTCGATTAATATTTTTCGCCCGTGTGCTTATTTTATATATATATATATATATATTATTACTATATATATATATGCAACACACCCATCTTTGTGGTTGATTTTAAATTATTCTCTATAAATTAAAAACAAAAAAAAGCCAAAAACAGGAGCCAGTATATATATATATATATATATATATATATATTATGGCGTCGAGCAATTTGCATTGCCATTACGCCATTGCGGCAGCTAACAATAACGCTCCTGTTGTTTTTTTCTCTCTCTCTCTCTCTCTTTTTTCTTGTACCACTGTTACACCTGTCTTTCTGTGTCCGCGGGATACGATCGCGCGTATTCGATCGTGTATATCTTGCTTCTCCCGGTGTTACAATTCGTCCTCTGTGTCTCTGTCAAACGAGAACCGCTTAATATAATGGGGCGCATGTTCGGTGAATACTACACGCTTCCGTTCACGCGTGACAACGAAACAACCAACCAACCAACCAACCAACTACCCCATACGCGGTGTGGATTGGACCACACGCTATTGTTGTTGTCGCAGCTCGCGAGAGACATATGGCTTTGATGGCGTTCGATGGACGTTATTACGACCGTTTTGGCTGCCGGCATACGCTTTTCTCTCGATTCTCTCTCTCTCTCTCTCTCTCTCTCTCTCTCTCTCTCTCTCTTCACCGTGTCACTTTTTGTTTTTACGTATCTTTTCTATTTCATTTATTTTCTCTCTTCTCTCTTTTCTTCTCTCTCTTCTTTTTTTTCTTCTTTTTCTTTTTGTCTTTTCTACACACTTTCCTCTCTAAAGTGTTGCATGTACGTGTATGTGTGCGTTTCTCGAAGACGCTCGTCGATTGACCGAACAGAGAGGTCGAGGACGAGCACGCGCAGCTTTCGGAGTGACGTGATCAGAGATGTGTACGGCGCTAATTGCGGTGTGTGCTATAAGTTTCTCGATGCAGCGCTGTTCCCGGAAATGTTAGTTAAAATTGACTGAGGTTTCGATGATTCCTTACGTCGAGTCCAATTCCCCATAGTCATAGGTATTTCGCTGGTTCTTACTTCTGGTTCTCTCCGGTTCTGCGTCCTTCGGAAGGAGGAGACGCGGAGGATCCGGTTGAACCCCAGTTAACGTTAATTAACGTTCCAAGGAACGGCTTACTAAACACATTAGCCTCTGTTAAACATTCGATAAGTCTTTTTCTTCTTTTCTTCTTCTTCTTTTTTTTCTTCTTTTTTCTTCTTTTTTCTTCTTTTTTCTTCTTTCTTCTTCTTCTTCTTTTTTTTCCTTCTTTTTCTTTCTGGATCTATGTTTCGCTTTCTTGTGCGTGCGCGTGTGTGTGTATGTGAGCATTATCTTTGCCTTTTTTTTTTCTTTTCTTTATTTCCGGCGTACGACTCGTCCGGTCGGCCGGCTTTTCTCTACCTAACTATACACGCGACGGGTATATTCGCTTTCCCTGTTTCACATTTTCTTTCCGTTTTCAATTATTGCAGTGTGAGCATTATACTGTGATGATTAACACGTGATGTACGATGTTATTACCGTACGTTGTATATCGATGTGTGCGCCATATGTTTATTATTGTGCGTTTCAACGTACAACAATGTGTATGTATAGCTATATATATATTCATATATATATATATATTGCATTGTGCGTTCTGTATCGACGCGGGCGATAACATCTCGGAAAAACGCCGAAAGAAGGCGATAATTTTCGCGAAAAGAAATTTTTTTTTCGTACACGCATTATTTGTCTCGCGATTACGTGTGTTTCCGAATTTTAGAGTCTCACACAATTTTCTCCACCATACGTCCTTCTTTAGATATAATACGTCGAACTTCTTTTCCCACTATTCGAATTGCGATCAAACGCGTCAATCAATTTTATCGACGACACCCATTATCTGTTCCTCGGAATTTAAAGGGGCGCTTGATTCCGATTGATTCTCTCTCTCTCTCTCTCTCTCTCTCTCTCTCTCTTTTCGATTATTTGAACGACTGGGGTCAATGGCCAACACGGATCTTGGTGCCTGTTCTCGATTAGAGCATCGCTCGACAACTGTCAAAATGATCGATGAATTTAACGTAACTTTTATTTACATCATCAGTCAATTTTTCGTCTTAACATTTTTACTTGTAATACTAGATTATCTAGATAGAAGAATAAAAAGGGGTGCACAATTGTAATCTTGAATATTTAAAAAAAAATTACAAACTATTGGACATAGGACTTTATACGTTTGCCGATTCATCGGAAATAGTGTCTCATCAATGACGATCTTCTTAGCGATCTAAAACGCTTGTTAATTTCGCGCAGAGTTTAAATTGCTCGCACAATGGCGACACTCGAATCGATGATAACGACGTGCACCTCTTCGCGTTCCACGACTTCAGTCGCGCTCCCTCCTCTTTCGATCACTCGCAAAATTTTTCTCTCTCTCTCTCTCTCTCTTTCTCTTTTTCTTGTTCGAGAGAGTAATCGCCTCTGCTCTTTGCGCGAGGAGGTCTGCGGCGTGAAAAGCGGTGAGAAAAAAAAAGAAACGAGAGAGTTTTGCGCGCCACGTGTCAATTCATCCGTCGACACGCGGGAAGGAGGAAGGAAGGAGGGAGGGATGGGGGGAGGGGGGAAATAAGGAAAAATACCTAGACACACATACACACACGCTAGAGACGAAAATGGAGAAAACACACGGAGGGGAATCATTAGCGAACGCCCTTTGCAATTCGCGCGGCGAAAAGAGTCCCGCGTGTGCTAAATGAAACGTAGTGTATGATTAGCGAAGTAGTGAGAAAAGCGAGAAACGAGACTGATGGTTTATAATTTGTGGTTTGTTAGCCAGCGGAACCCATTCGAGAGACTGAGGTATAAGGGGGCGGCAGATTCTTTTGCCCGCCGCCACACTTATCCTGTCGGAGTACAAACAAGTACGTAGCTCATGTAGATGATCGCCTGCCGTACATATATAATACGTTGTTACAAACATCAGAACCCGCCAGTACGCGTGTTGTATCGCATATATTATATATATTGTACCTTACTATATATCGTCATACACGACGGATCGTCGACGTGCGTAACACGTGCGCGTGCACGATGGAATGTCTCGCCGTCTCTTGGTCTCTCTTTCTTTCTCTCTTTCTCTCTCTCTCTCTCTATTTCTCCCTCTATCTGAATTTTACCATGATTTCATCGAGTTTAGATTCTTATGCCATAAACGCGCAGAAATATATCTACGTCTATCACACATACACACACGAATATATACAATGAAAAATATTTTAATATATATATTTATAATATATATATATATTTTTTTTTAACTGACAACGTAAAGAGGTATTTTCTCTGCGCGTTTGTGACATCGAAAGTTGAAGACTTTCGAGACTCTAACTCTTTTACGATCTCTACCTTGGATCGCTCTTGAATCGATCCTTGTAAAGATGGAGACTCTCTTACTTAACGAGGATTTTGATAATGATTGCAATGACGACGACGACGACGACGAGTATCGTCGTGACGACGATATGTGGACGCTCTCTCGTCTTCCCGAGGAGTGTTTCGGTGCGATGTCACGGCGGCGACGATTCGAGATGCACGGATATGATTACATTGAACGAAGTGTCACACTAATGTGTTTTCTTTGTGTAGCGAGGGGGGGGGGGGTTGTGGGTTGCGGCCGGTGGACCCTCCCCCGTTTATCGGGGACCGCGATATTGCCCGGCAGATCCACCGGCCCACCCGCGCTTTCTGTTTCTCAGTAGTATAGCGACTGGGTGTGCTGTGTGTGTTTCCGTATCCATCGTCGTTGCCTCCCCCACCCCTTCCCTTCGTGTGTAAACCTCGACGCAATTTGTGTGTGTCGATTTTTGCGAAACTTCTTTAAAGTGTCGCTTGCGTACACTTTTTCCTTCTAACCGGGGTGCATTTTTCTTTTTTTCTTTTTTATAACGACAGAGGTCGCTGACTTTCATCAGCGCGAGTGTACGACACTAAAAAGTTTGGTGTTTCACCTCAAAATCAATTAAAATCCTCCGAAAAAACGCTTTTTCCGCCACTACCAGCATCGATTAAACTATATCCTTTTCCTTCGTGCTAGGGATGGCTTGTGCGTCGATTTTGACTTCCTTTTAGGTCAGAGATCGAGGTTTGTAGAAACCCTCGAGGATTGAGGTAACGTGTCAGTCGTAGATCTCGATGGTGTTGCTTTATTATGATAATGTAGGAGGAAGGGTTGCGAAGTTGAATGAAGTAGCATTGCTGCATCGTGCGCACTTCCTTCTTTCTCTTATGTATCGGTGGTATCCTTAATCCTAAATGCGTTGCTACAGATCCGAGAGTAGATGGATTATCAAAAACCGAATCGTATGAACGGGTTTCCTTGAGAAGAAATCCCGTTTCGTTGAAGCTTCAATTGAATTCGCATCCATTGATGAGCTATAGCCGCTAAACGCGCACAAAGAGTAGATTATAATCTACTCTTTGTGCGCGTTTATTTATTTATTTATTCATTATTCGATGTTTACTTTGAATTTTTATTTATCACGTGCAAAACTTTTTCTAAAATAATAGACGAATGAATTCAAGGATCTTATCGCGATTTCTTATCTTCGAGTCTTCTAATATGTCCGTTTAATTTTCATTCGGTCGCTCTCGATTCAATAATACTCAATATCTCGTAGTCGGTCGTCCGGAGCCCCTCGCGAACGACAGTTAGCGAACGGACACCGACAGGGGACGATCCTTTCGTGGCTATGTTAAACAACTATGTTGAAGTAAATAGATAATATTTTGGAAAAATATAGGAAATAGTATTTGATTAGAACTATTTCTGTTTAACCACGAAAGGGAACCATCATCGTCGTACCCGATTTGAGCTCCTCTATTCCCATCTCTGTTAGTGCGTGTATGTGTGTGCGTGCGCGTGTGTGTGCACGGTTGGCCAATTTATGCATCGCTCTTATTTTCTGTTTGCTCGAGGTCTAACACCGCCGTTGTTTCGTACCGAGTGCCAATTAGAGGATTTAACACGCTATACCATGTGATTTGTATTGTTGTGGAAAGAAAAAAACAATAAACGTATCTCGTCGATCGAGCGAATGTTACGCTAGTGTCGGCATGCATTTTTCGTTATTACTATCGCGATCATTGATAAAGAAAATCTTTTACGCATCTCTTCGATATCGGAAAAGTCAGAGCCAGATTATTTTGATTGTTATCTCTCCGAATGGAATCTTCGGTTTCTCAAGTGTTTCTTTCTGATCTGGCCTTGACTGCAATTTTTCTTTGCGAGCATTCGAGAGTATTACATTAAACGCGAACTCTCTATCGCGAAAACGACGAGAGACTGTTTTAAAATCTATTCTGAATCGTTTCTATATATATCTAGCAACAGAACATGTCTGATCACAGCGTATGAGACCTGTTACGTAGTTACAGTAGAGGAACGTTAAATGTTGAGAAAACAAAGCACGTTGTGTGCCAAAACTAATTACATGCGTGAAACTAATACTATAGGAGGATTATATTGTACTTAGGAGAAGCAACTGTGATCCATCCTGTCTTTCTGTGTCACGAACGTGTATCGTACCGTATTTCTGTTTTAGTGCTCCTTTGTCTTACTATTACTTGTACTACACCAACATTACCAATCACACTATATCTGTCTCTGTCTCTGAACTTCTATCTTACCCCTTATTATACTCTCCAAGCCGTAGAGGAGCGGTTACAAGCGTGCGAATGCTTCGGCAGACTCGCTCGCGAACGGTTCAGGACTGTTGCGGACCATTCCTAATTGGGTAACTATTGCGTATTCCATTTGAACCCCCGCGATTGGCATCCCCGCAGTCGCGAATCCCTGCTCGTTTTTCTTTGGCATTGAAAATAGATCGCAGAGCAATCACTAACGAGGGGTAGTTGATCCAGCATATTCTGTAAAAAGTTCTTTTTGTCGATTTATTAATTTTATTATAAAATTATATTATTAAAAAACTATTAGCATTTTTTCGTTTCCTTTAAGGGAATTATATGAATTGATTTTATCGACATAAATTGACTTTAAATCTGGTTGAAACAATTTATTAAAAATTTAACTGATATTGACCGATATTGTTAAAATCGAATATCGAATTAATCCCATTCGCAATTACTAAGTATCTAGATAGTTGTTATGATCTACTCCTCGTTTGCGATTTCCCTCTCGAGCCAATCTTAGATCGGAAGAGATGACGCTCGTTATTAGCGGCCTTAAGATCTTCATCCGAGAATGAACGAAGGGAGGCTGTCTTGTCTGCGAGAACATCCGCGCGTCGTCCACATTCGATCGTGTTGGTCCCCGATCCGATGATCACTCCATCATGAACCCCAAACGAAGCCGTGTAGGTATGTACGCATAAAAGTGAAGTAGAGATTGTGCGCATGCGATGCCGGTAATCGAGTCCGTATTTCTAGCTTGCATTACACGATAGCCGGTGATACAGCGAGATCGTTGGAGGAAATCAAAAGAAATCACAAAGTATCTTATTATATATCCCTCCGTACATTAAATCAATCCGGTTCTATTTAGCTCACGAATTCGGGTGAAATGCAACCAAGTCGACAAGCGAAGATACTCACGTCACAGACGTACAAAAAGAAAAGAAATATTTGCGATTAAAGAAGTAAATATAAAAAAATTTACATGTATAAAAATTAAGCAAAATAACGCAATCTATATATCCATAAAAACACAACAGCTACAAGAACAACGACAAGACCAGAACGTCGACACTCGGGGGACACTGAATAAAGAAAAGGGGAACACACCATATTATAACACACCTCTGCGCGAAAAAGAAAAAAAAAACGAATATACGGCGTGCTTGTATGTTGCTGGCTTGCCTCCTCGCTTCCTGATAGAACGTCCTTCCCTGTTTTTGCAGCTTCGAGTAATCAGAGCGTTCAAGTCGACTCTGGAAGATCTGGAGGAGCGTCGCTCTGTCCATAGTTTACACAGCTTACACAGTATGCGCAGTTCACGCAGCCACACCGGGCCCCGACCACTCTCTGACTTCACATACATTGACGAAGACTCGACAAATACCACCACCATCGCGCAGAACGCCGCCTACAAGTCCTCTCATAGAAGTGCCGAGCCGATGATGAATCAGGATTACGAGACAAACTACAGAGGATCCTCCAGGATGCAACAGTCCCTCAACAGCCCCGCCTCGCCGTTGTTGCTGAGTGTGACTGGGCCGGCCAACGCGTACAATCATCATTACACCACTACCAATACTACCATCACCGATAACAGATCCCCCACTAGTAACGCCCTCAATCAGCCCCTGAGCCCCAATCATATGGCGCAGATGAACAGTAATAGAGACAATACCGGAAATTCCCTGCTTCTGAGCTCCAACAATTTGATTCTACCGGAGCTGACCAAACTCGTGCACGAGACCAGCATTTAAAGATTCTTTTCTCTCTTCTCTGCATATCATTCCATTTCTCTCCATCCTTTTTTTTATCATCTTTGATTTATCTAAAGTTTTATCATTCGACTTTCTCTCTCCTCATTACATATCTGTCTGTCCTTCGATTCAATGTCTCTTATCCAAATATCTTTCCCTTTGTGACTTTTTTTCCTCTACCATGTAGAGGAACTTGTATATATATTCCTCCTGCGGTCTCATATGCACCGCGGGATCTCGCTCGAGATCCTGCAATCTCGTCTCGCTCGATCTATAAGGCGAGGGAGAGTAACATGCGTTTTATCTCTGCTCTTTTTCTTCTTTTGGGATCAATTATCATCCGCCTCTATTTTCGTCACTTTTTCCCAAGGATGTACTTACTGCGTATTTTGCTCGTATCGGTCATACCCTCAACTACCCTTTTTTCTCTTTTTCCTCCGCCCCTCTGCCGGAAACTTCTTATCACTCGCTCAACGGGGACGGCGGATCTGATCTGATCTCAAAGAAATCGCAGCGCGCCGATTTAAGATACGCCCGCATACACACAAATAAGGGCGCAATATTCGCAAATCGCGGGCTGCTGCTTATATAAATAAAACCGAAGGCTACCGTGTACTTAACACGCGCGTCGTATCGTTGGGGTGGGATGGAAGGCCAGGAAGAGGAGGGACGGTTGCGAAGAGACGAGGAGATTCTGCTCCGCGAAGTATCGCGAATGGTTTGCGAATGGCACGTTCTTCGTGCATGGGTATACACTGTCGAGTATGATATATACAGGGGTCCCGCTTTTTCTATAGCTTTTTTCCCGTATTCGACTAGTGTACCGGGTGAAAGTACTATTTTCCCCCTTTAGGGTAGCATTTTGGAGTTTGTTGAACGACGGTGATATGGGCTGCGACGCAACCCCTATGGAAAAAAAAAAAATGAATATCTAACGAAATGTCATTGCGCTGCACAATCTTTCGAAACGTTGCTTTCGAATATTTCTTAAAATAATTAACGTTACTTAATTAATACATAAACTTTGAGATTGATATTCGATGTCACTGATGTCGTACTTATTTTTATTAATCTTAAGTAGTGCATTAATTTTCAAGAGAGTGTTATTACGAGATGTTTGTCAAGAATGTTTTGAAATTAAGATTTTCTACGTTTTGTTGAAGGTAGCCGTTGCAGCCCGCGTATATATATATATATATATATATATATATATATATATATATATATATATAAAATGCGAAATCTGATATTAATTATTAAACGATTATTTTCGAAGAATGACGATTGTATGCCAATATTCGTACATGAAAATAGTATTTTATCCGTATACTTGACAAATGTAGACAATACTTAAATGCTTGTCCGCTTATCAATTAATCTCTCGTACAATTATTTACTTTATATATATACCTATTTATTTATTTATCTACTGACCAATAATTGGTGATAAAAAATAAGTAAAAATTAAAGCTAATTAACTCTTCATGTGCTCTTTTTACATGACAAAATTCTGGAAAATGAGAAACGAGATATAAATGAAAGTAAGCTATATTATATTGCAATAATTTTAATAATAGACATTCAAAATTATTATTACGTAAATTATAAAGGATAAAATATCTTTTTATAAATTTACATCTTCTTTTTTCTCTCTGTCTCTCGTTGTCAGTGGTGCAATTTAAAAAAAAAAAACATCCGAGAAATTAGTTTGTTTAATTGTTAAATTTATTTCTATTTTCTGGAATTGTGTCACTTTTCCTTCAATGTTTGCCAATTTGATAGTCAGTAATAATCATCTGTCCCTCGTTTGCTTGCCTGTTTGGGATTGGATGTGAATGTGTCTGTTCGCGCGATATAAATAATGATGACCCGACCCGTGTCGTCGAGGATGACGATGACGTCATCAGGGACAATCTACCTCTATTGAGATAAATCCTCGCGAACTAACACTTGTAACTGCTTTTCGCGAGTGCGACTAACAATAGAAACGACCTTCCATCCCTGTTCGGACAAAAAAGACGCGCGCTTCGAAGCCGCTCGATCGCGATCGACAATCGAAAAGGATATCCGAGAGATCTATTTATTACAAATCTTCCCACATATACATATATACCACGACGTGAAACGACGTCTCGGGGCTGAATGTACTTACAGATATACTCCAACACTATTCCTCTCGATCTCTTCTATTCTAAACGACTTTATCGTCGTTTTCGTGAGCGGGCTCAGTTCTACGGTATCCGAAATAGAAAGTAATACGAAATATTGAATTTTAAGATTGAAACTGAGTGGGAAACGCGCGAAATCCTCTTTCGTAAATTTCGATATAGTACATTATCTATATAATTATCCATCATAAATATTTTTTTGTCAAATTTCTCCCTTTTTTTGCTTTTAAATATATAAATTTCAAAAATTAATATCAAAATTTATAATTATTTGCCGATTGTATTGAGAAATTAAATGTTCTAAAAATGTGTTGTTGTCGAGAAAAGATCGAAAAACGAGTTCTTGCTATTTTATTTATACTATTATATTATTTATCGCTATCGCATTTAAAAAAAAAAAATGGAATCTATTTACACGTGGGACCAAATGAGATCACTTCATGATAGTTCTGATCCCGGTCACGAGTCCTCCGCCTCGAATCCCCTCTTCTCGATGTATCTTTCTTAATTTTGTGACTACCCTCAAGTATCATTCATCCCCCCCCCCTCTCTCTCTCTCTCTCTCTCTCTATCGTCTCTCTATCTCTTCTTGCCTGTTTCGAGAAAATCCAATTCCGCCAGCGATCCTGATAGATAGGATTCGATCTCTATCTCTCTCTTTATCTTTTTCTCTACATCTCTCGATTGCTCGAGACGAATCGCGGGGGCTCAGAGTGTTGGGAAAAAAAAAGCGTCGTCCGATAGAGAATCCCGTCCCCACTTTTTCGTTCGAGTGAAAAGAAGAAATAAGACAAAAAGAGAGAAAATGTTTGTCTGAATATTTTACCGACGAGGAAGGAAATTAATAATTGTGACCGCGAATTATATATAGGACGGTTCGTTACCGATATTCTCCTTTGCCGGGCGACAGCGTCGAGTGTGTGTGATCGAGCGGCGATGTCGTTACGGACGGAGAGACGGAGGAGCGCTCTCGCTCTCGATATTGTATAATGTAAGTTTTAATTCAATTTTTACGTACATTCTCTCTTCTCTCTCTCTATCTCTCTTTCTTGTTACTTTTCTCTTTTATTTATGAATCTTTAAAAATTTATGACCCGCGAATGTGCGCTTTCACTAACGAACGCGTCGATCGTACAATCGTCGTCGATCGGCATTTCAGAGAATCGTCAACGCGATTTCAGTTCATACCCGTGGAAATTGAAACCGATGTGTAATTCCGATATATATGTAATTTATAAAATCTCGACGGTGCTTTATATCTTTCCTCGTCTCTATTCGCGACGATATTCGAGATATATTTCTTCACGTCGAGAAAAATGTCGACTCTTCGTCGAGAAATGATGTCGATTTCAATTCCCGCTGGTACCTTTTTCCCCCACGCTCCATGTATCCGCGTAGAGAAAAATGGTTCGTCGTCTATGATTGAAGAAATGTACTTAATTATCGGATCTCGTTATCTACTCTCCTTGATCTATTTATCCTTTCGTTGTTCTTTCTCGCTGATTCAAAGTAACTCGAGAAACGGAAAAACTTATTCTACAGGGATAATCGGGGTAGAACGATTACGACATTTGAATAAAATAATACTTGTAACAATGCAAGAGACTTGTTGCACTGTTACAATTATCGAAATTGTTAAACATAATGATCAAAAATTTTCGATTTAATATTCGTTATATTAAATTATTGAGAAAATATGATTTTTTATTGTTATAAATTAATGCGATTAACATCGTAGTTAGTTCGATCGTCCCTCCCTCTCACTTTTTCCCATTTTTCGTTCTAAGATCGATGAGATATGCGAAGTTCGATCGTCGAAAGATGGAACATGGTAGCCGAGAATCATTTTTTCTTCCTTTTCTTTTCTCTTGTTTATTTTAATTACATACCGAGATCATTTTTGCGACTAATTGTCGTTGGATTTTTAAATGTGTCTGCTACTGCCAGCGCGTTGAACACACGTCGAGAAAAATTTAAATAAAGATACAAAAGATACACAGTACAGAACTAGAAAGAGCTGTGAAAACTTAGTCGTTAGGTCTTCTGCTGGTTGCGACGTTTCAGCTGCCATCTTAAAATAACGCGACGTAAGGGCCCCCGCTGAACGGACGAGTTTTTTCGGATTGATAATTATTCAGATTGCGAAATTGAAGATTTAATAGCTACGCACCGTATAGTACAAGTAATATAGTAATTGTACTAAATTTTGGAATAAAAAAAAATAAATCGCGAGAGTTGAAAATCGAATAAGAATTAAAAATCATTAAGGATAATCTAATATATCTTTGAATTCTAAATATGATGAACGATAAATTTTAATGATAAAATTCTTAATCGATAAAAGATCCGCACGGTTTATATAGAAAATAATCCATGGCTACGGAAACTTTTAATTATTAGATTATAAAATGTCAATTCTCTTACAACTTGAGACTATTTGCTATTTAAATTGTACTTTGTAGGGATCCTTCATTCTCATGAAGCAAAATACCAAAATCTATTCTATATGGATATACGTGACTTCATATTTGTAGGAGGAGATTCCATTTAAGTTGTCGAAACTCGTGGGATTGTAAAAGAAATGAGGATGAGGTAATTTTTCTAAACTCGCTTTCGAACTTTGAGAAGTTTTCTCGGCGCATCGGCGGATGGTCCTTATGACGTGGGTGATAAATCGAATCTTGACACTCCCCAATTACTTCAATAGTTTCGAGAATAAAATTCTGTTCGCTCTCACAGCCATGTAAGGTCCGTAATACGTGTCTCGTATAATGATTTGCCGCCCGTGTTAATTAGTCATGACGATCTCGAAAATTTTTTATACAGCAATATAAATTCATTGCAGTTATTCCATTATTAATCCAACAAATTTTATGTAACTTTTATACTTGGAGATTTTTTGCGAGATTCATTAACGCTTTAATTTTCATTTTAAATCAGATTTTCTGTTTCATGCAATTTTCTTTTGTTTAATATATATAATATATATATATAATAATAATAATAATAATAATAATGACCACGTTTACACCTAGCATTTAGGCCACGGCCTCAAATTCGACCTAAATTATTTAGGCTGCTTGATGTAAACACTTGACAGACGACTCGACCTGGCTTCAGGTCAGGCTTCGTATTTTAGTGATCTGACCTGAAATAGGCCGCCTGTTTTTTTTCAGTATAAACATAAACTGTCAATCGCAATGTGACCTAAAAGCTTATTTGCTCGCTTGTTTTGTTGAGCTGTCAAATCAAATAATAGCTGTCAAGGTGAAACCAGCGAATTGGACTAGTATGGAAGTGCAACTCTGTCAATTTTTAGGTCTCTTTCGGTGTAAACGATTAATAACTAGACCTTCTTTGGGTCACGGTATAGGTCAGGCTGCACGATCAGGTCACTGGATGTAAATGTGGTCAATAATTATTTATGTACAAGGTATCCCAAAGCACTCTTGACAACGCTCGTGAGCGGGTAGAGCACAGTAAACTGAACAGAAAAGTTCTGTAACATTTTTTTCTATAACACTTAATAAAGAAGTTATTATTGAGTAAAGTCTGCCAATCAGCTCCGTCCTTTAGCCGGGCGCCTGATAGTGTGCGTGAGCGCTCCGTCGCTATGACGGCGTACACTACCAAGTGGGCGGTGTACACTACCAGGTGGGCGGCGCATCGACGTGCGTGCGGCTAAAAGTCGGCGCTGATTGATCAGACTTTATTCAATAATATCTTCTTTATTAAGCGTTATAGAAAAAAATGTTACAGGACTTTTCTGTTCAGTTTACTGTGCTCTACTCGCTCACGAGCGTTGGCACAATCTTTACCGGACACTCTGTATATATAATATATATAAAATATAATTTGTTATATTAATTGATATATATTATATGTGATCAAACGAAAATAAGGACGCTAAAAGAATTAATAAATTGCGAGTACTAATCAGTTAATGTATCCGTATAAATTCGCGCTCACGACAAGCGTAATACAGGCCTCACGAGGCGTAAACGTACCCACAAAGCGACGCGAATCCGCGTATGTTCGAACGCGATACGTCGGTCAGTACTTCCGGCGAGATCTTTTGCGGATCCCGATATGATGGTAATCGGTGGTTCCCCTTCGGCCGATGCGATAAACGAAGAATCTCATTCACGAACGACGTCGCTTGTATGCGAGTGCGTAATCCGTGCGTAATCACGACTCGCGGTGATAAAAGTACGCGCGCGTGTCGTGAAAACTTAAGTCTGTACACCTAGGCCCGTATCGAATCGCGATTTGCAGCAAACGAGAGAAGATATCCTGGTTTTTAATATCGACGCATAATATTAGTCTGTTACTGTGAGGAAAAAAAAACTCTAAGAGCATATATATATATATATACAATTATAATATATTATAAATATGTATAGTTGACTATATCGATTTAATGATATGTGAATAGGGAATATATTATTATTATTAATATTATTAATTATTATTATTGTTATTATATAAAATAAAGTTTAAGACACGTTAATCAAATAATAAGTCCGATAGAGGGAGATTAGCGGAGAGGGTGGTATCTTCGGATTTCTCTTGTACGCTCGTTCGCTCTCTCATTCTCTCTTTCCTTTCCCTCTCCCCCCTCCTTTCTCCCTTCGCTTTTCTACCTTCTCTCGTGTATTATTGTTTTACCACCCCCTCCGCTCCTAAAAGCAAACGAGGTACATCGAATCGTCGATGAATCGTGCGAATCGCTTTTAGCCTCTCCTGCGCGACGCTCATTGAAGGCAAGTAGAAAGGGGAAACAAAAAAAAAAAAGAGACTGGATTTGAAGTGCGAAAATGATAGAAGACGAATGGGAAGAGAAGGGAAAGAGAAAATAAAACGTATGTGTGCGAAACGCGGGGACCGGAGGCCATCGGTCCCGCCAAAGAAGAACTCTTTTTCTCTCTCGACTCGTAATTACATGTTCACGAAAAAGGAAAACAAAAAAAAAGGAAACGAAACAAAAGCTGCACAATGATCGACTTGATCAATAAAGCGATACAAAATCTTTTCCACGCTTGGCTTGTTGCTGAATCAATCTTTCTCTTTTTCTTTCCGTCTCTCTCTCTCTCTCTCTCTCTCTCTCTATATATATATATATATATATATATATATATATATATATATATATATCTTTTTCTCTGTTTCTCTTTCTCTCTCGCGATCCGAATTGACTATCGAATCACGATATCCTTCCTCCTCTTTTCCCACATCACGCTATTGCTCTCGATCTTCCTATTCGATCGTTCGAACACGTTTGAAAACATTCTCGAACGACGCATGCTCCTTTTTCCGACTTGACCGCTTTCAGGCCAGCTAGAAGATACGCTAATCGCGAGAAAGTATATATTGCGATCGATTTATAGATAGATCGCGAGAAAAGAATCTCGTCCGATGATTAGTTTCGAATCGTTAGTTTGGAGAGTGGGACACCGTTCGATTATCGCGCACGATACAGACAAAGGGAATCCCTTGGTGCGACGATTACGAGGACTGTTTAACGAAGGCGATATCCATCACCTTCGAACCTAATCTATACGCGACCTGTTTATTATTGATCCGCATTAGTGACATACGCGGGACAAATACAACGGGATGTCGCAGTCGATTCTTCGATTGACCGACAGCGACCTCTACTTATTCTTTAAATCCAACAATGTATCTTTACTAACTCTCTCCTAATCTACACTATGACTACTAATGCGCACATGATCTTCTCGATGATGCCTCTCATTGACGTGTCTAACGCACAATGACGGGTAGAGATGGTATCATCATCATTATGTAACTTTCTATATATCTTCGTTGCTTTCTACTATATAATAAACTTAAAATGCCCGTCGAAATATAATGTCTGCAAATCGAAATCTATTTATACAGAATTTTTAATTATTTCTGATCTCTTCTCTATCTCATTAAGCTTAATAAAATTAATTCAAAGATATTGATTGAAAATATAATTAATCTGCGATGATTGCAATAATTATAATTTTCATATAATTCCGATCATTCGAGAATAATTAATTATATTAATATAATATCGAAGCATGCTCAAACAGATTATTCGCGGAAATCTCGAATTGAAGCGATTTCATTCGCGCATTGCATTTCGATGGGATGTCGATTGTTGCGATTTCTGTCAGTCGACGGATCTCGCGCGATGAAATATTCGACGAATAAACTATCGATCTCATCTTCTCCACCTTGGAACGACCACGCAACAAGTAACTTTGTGCACATCTTTTCTCGTAATTCCATCTGCTCGCCGACTTATATATATATCGATTTTCTGTATATCTTTCTACGTCTTTGCGCTTGTCTGTCTGTATATTGATTCACTTTGGCACGGCACTCTCGCTCATACTTTGTCCCTTATCAGCGAGGCCGAATTGCACCGGTCTTAAAAACTAATCCCGAATTGATGACCGATGATTTTCTATTCTTCTTCAAATTACAGTTTTATTCGTGATATCGTCAAGGGAAAAAGATGTAGTGTAATGTTCATTGACATTTGACGCTTTAATTATTTAAAAAAATAATTGTTACGTGCCAAACAATTTGCAATGAAATTTAAATATATAAAATGCGATTTCTCAAATTTTATGATAACAAAATTTGCTGTCGAGAAAAATTGAGTTAAAGGGACTCGGGACATTTTTAAATTTATTTTTGTAATTATAAATTTTCTTTTATTTTTAGGCTTATTTTGTAAAGAACTTAATTTAAAAAAAAAAAAAATAGAAAACTAATTCGCTTTCTCTCTCTTGATATCTCTGTTTTTGAGAAATTAAAATTTAAAAATCAATTTTTTTTAATTATCTTAAAGGCCCCGAATTCCTTTAATATAATTCATAATTTATTTAATTAAGTCAATTATTAATTATTGAGTAAAATGCTAAATTTACTAATACGATACAGAATATCGTAATGGGGTTTTTGAACGATATTGGTGCAATTGGCTCCAAATCAACTTTCGGTCATATGAATTCGAGGACGGTTCGGTTTACAGAAAGAAGAAATAAAAGGCCATACACACACACACACACACAGACGCACGCACACACACACGCACACACTCAATATAATCTATAATACTTAGCAATCTAATTTAAATTTACTATAAGCAATCTAATTTAAATTCAAATTTCACGATTCGTAAAAGTACTTTAGAAATAGCGAAGATATCTCACTAAAACGATGTGTTCCCGAGCGGGAAGAGTCCTGAAACCGGCAAGAAGACGCGAACACCACCATCAGATCCGATTACTCTCACAGTCACACTGATTACTTGCACAAACATCAGCATTTCAATGAGACAAACCACAATGAGAATGTGTCACCCTTAACCCTCAAGCTCGCTTTTCACGTGGAAGATAATTTGATCCTTAACTGGTACACGTGAGAGGAAATTGTAACAAAGAACAAGAGATGATGAAAAATGTAAAGAATATATAAGATTATATTGACAGTTTTTGAGTGAAAAAGAAGAAAAGAATTCTATAAATATATCTCTTGAAACTTGTAAATATATATATATATATATATTTTTTTAACATGAAAAATAAAGGAATATTATTTGTTTTTAAATTAAAAATAAATTAATTTGAAACTTAATAATACTTTGTACATCTCATATATTTATTCTCATTTTATTATATTTTTTATATCGCGACAAACTGTATACAGATACAATATATAATAAATGTAATTCAATATTACAGGATTTAATTTTGAAGAAATTTTATTTTAAAGCACTCACACATCTGATGTAAAATTCCAGTTGACCAGTTAAGTCCAGCTTGTACCAGTTAAGTATTAAAATAACGCGCATTCTTCAGACATATTTATTGGATAGGAAAATCTACAGAAAAATATCCAAGGTTTCTATAGAGACTCCATTCGATAACAGAAATTTGTATATTTTACAAAAAATTATCGATCCGTACATATGTCGGCGTAAGGATTAATCGTTTATACAATCGAATTCCAAGGTATCTCATCATTAACATATAAAGAATTAATCCTTACGCCAATATTATAGCCGATAATTATTCGATTCATTTATTAAATTCAAAATAATCGTTCGCGTCGTGAAAAGTGATCGGCAAGTGCATCGCTTGAGGGTTGAAGAAGTGGTTACGCGCGATCCGATCGTTCCACTCTGTTGTAACCATTATGTTATCCTTTACTCTTGAAGGTGATAGGTGGCGAGTTGCAGGAACGTTTGATACCGGTACCCTACAGCAAGAGTTCGACAGACCAAGCTGTAAGCGCTCCTCTCTTGCTCTATCTCTCTCTCTCTCTTTCTCTATCTCTTTCTTTTTCTCTGTTTCTCTCTTTCTATCTCGATATCTTCCTTTTCGCTCTCTGTGTCACTCGCTTGTTTGCTCGCCCGCAGCTGCCTTTTAACTTTCTTGCTTTTACACGCTTCTTATTCTAATGATCTCTCTCCTCCAATCCATCAAGATCTTCCCTCTCCCCTTTTCCTCTCTTTTCCCCTCCCTTTTCCCCTCTTTCCCGCCTTTCACATAGAATACTCTAGGAATTAGAGTATCTCAATAATTTGTAAGTCACTCTTTGTATTTATAATGAGTCTTACAAGTTATATTTATCCCATGCTCACTCTTCGTAACGTCTCTTCTTTTTCTTCTTCTTCTTTTTCTCTTCTTCTTTCCCTCTGATCTTTCTGTTTCATCTATCTACGTATACTTCCCGCTTTCTACTTTATACTGTTCTACAATAGGATAATATTACGGCTTGTACTACTGGACCGGGCAGCCTTTCCTGCCCTCGACGTCAATACGAAGGAAAGGTACATGTCTGTGTTAATCCTCGACATCCCAAGCTTGAACCGCGGCAAGGATTAGCAATTCCCGAGTCTATATGCTGCGTCGTTGTTGCTTATATAGGGGCTTTCATTGGTACAAATTTTCTATTTGACGTAGAGAGAGCTATTTTCTCGCTGAAAAGAGACGCCGCTCTAATTGCGAGATAATCCTCATATCGCTTCAAGAATATTCTCGGTATAAAGCCAAATTAAACAAAGAGACATTTTGACAAAAACGATTAGAAAATACGCATACGATTTTTTTCGTTAAATAGAACTTTTTTTTTTATTACGAATTACATCAGCCCTCCGGTGGTACAAGTCCGTCTCTTTCCGCTTCTTTCGAACTTTTCCCTATCTTTCATCTCCGCAGCTCTCGGTGTCCTGTGTTATAGTGACTTTACATGAAACATCGTGTATTCGTCGTGTGTCTGTATCTTATGCCCACACTTACATCCCGTTCCTCGATCTCGATCAGGGATCGTTATCATTTTGACGAAATTTTTTCATTCGTAACGTCGAAAACTGAGCTTATCGATTACGATCCCTGTCGCGAGATCACGAGATCGTTTGTCCCCATTTTTTACACCTTTCGGTACACGTGTTTTCACCTCGTCCGCATCTCACGACTCCAATCCTTCTCGTTCCCTCCGCTCACATCGGTCCAGAGAATGAATCGCCATTGTCGAGTGAAAGTCGACAAGGGTACGGCTGGGCATGGATATATTAAAGAAAAAAATCGAATTGATTAAGATAATTCTCTCTCTCTCTCTCTCTCCCTCTCTCTCTTTCTCTCTCGTTAGGTCTCTTTGCGATCATGCCAAGTAATGAATCACATCTAGATATACGATGTTGCATGAGAGAGACGCGATGCATCCTTTAAACGTGAATTGGTCGCGAAAAAAAAAAACAACGTGCGAAATTTGCCTCCACATCTTGATTGTCGCTTATTTTTGTCACCGCAATTAGATGTACAGCTGTGTATATGTATATAGATATGCGATCGTGTGTGTGCCGTGTTGCATTGTAGCTGCAATTTTCGGTGACCGCGATGCGTCTTTTCCTTTTGCGCATCATTTTCGCGCGATGCCTGGGATTGCGAAGCCTCGCACGTTGCTTTTATTGTGCATCTTGCTGGCGACAAATTAAACGTCACGTGAAACGAAACGTTTCATCCCCGACGATTCGAACTTTAACTCCACGCGATTAATTTCTCGTCTGTCCGAAACATATTGAATCTGCTCGAATGCAGCTATCTTTGCTTGCACAAAGGATATTTATACACACGTGGCACGTGTTATTTTTTTACAGCGTGTATATTAATGGAAAACTTGTATTTTCTATAATCAAAAGTGACGTTATTTCGCCGAGTTCGTGCGTCGATGCTACAGATATCCAAGGGAGATCTCTTACTGCTGTTATGGTCGTGATGCGAAACGCGTAACTAAAGAGAATGAGATTTTTTTTTTTTTTTTTTTCCTTTCCCCGCTGTGTTGACAGATGAACTCGCCGAGGTATGTCAGTCTCAATTTCTGATTTCAATTTAATTTGTAATGAGAACTTATTCTCGAATTGAATTCTACCTCGTCACGTAATTTGATAGATCGTGACGCGATCTGAACCGAATCAACGATTGATCAACGAAACCCAAATTCTGTGTGACAAATATATTCGTGACGAATATAACATATATTTAACAATTGAGGCGAGTAGATTTCAATTACGGTATGTGGTTCTCTAGTGGACGAGAGACCGACATTCCGTACATTTTTTTTTTATTTTTTTCCCTATCGAAGCGTCTTCTTTCCGTTTACATGCTTATCACATTTTCCCCCTATATATTATCATCTTCATCCCAAAAAGAAACCTTTCAGACACTCGACGAAGATCGATGGAACGTAATACACATTTGTCATTACGCTGCCGATCAATCAATCGATTTTTTGGTAACGCCACAATCGCTAAATAAACTAAAATATCTCTCGTGATAGGAGAGATACGAGAAGAAAAGTTCGAGACGAAAGTTCTCTCGATAAAGATGATTAAAAAAATTCAGCCCGTTTTCATATTTTTGCAACAAATAGAATTTGTTTCAAATTTGTTGAATAAGCGAAATTGTAATTTTTCTCTAAATTAGAATAATCAACAGTCATAATTTAAATTTTGTTCATTAAATCGATAACGCGATACATAAAGAGTTATCGGATATATAAAAGTTATCAATTTCAAGAGAGCTTCATTTTTTTTCTTATCTTCAAAAAAAATTCCATGGACGGACGATATAATGATTAAATTTTCTCCCGAATATTGTTCAGGAAGATACCACTCTTTCGTCGTCTCTTCTTTCTCTATCTCCCTTTTTCTTTTCCCCTCTTAGCTCCTTCGTTTTTCTTTCTCTCTCTTTCTTTCTATCTATTCATCCTTTCAATTGTCATCCTTGTCCCTGATATCCTTCCACGTGAAACTCGATACAACACACCGTCTTTTTCCGTTGAGAGAGTCCGTCATCCGTATATTGCGATACGTATAATCGGCAGTGCGCATTACTTGGCGTAGCGTGCATGTTGTTTCGTATCAGGAGGCAAACGCAATGAGAAAAAAAAAAGAAAGAAAAAAAGAGAATGCAGACACGTATCTGCGAGCGCGCGAAGGAGAAGCTCGCGCAAGGCACTGGGGGACCTGAGATGCATTCTTGGGGGTCTGTGTACAGATGGCCGCGCCACGAAATACGAAGGCGGTAACGTTCCTCGCATCGCGTAAGTATTCTCTTTTGAATGTTGTGTGTGTGTGTATGTCGGCGATAATTAACATTACACCCGTTAGCCTCGGAAGAATACGTGTACGAATGCACGTCCCGGGCCGAGCCTCGAGAACGTAAGAAAGAAAGGAAGAAAGGAAGAAACCCGAAGATTGGGGAAACGAAGAGATTTTTCTCTCTCGTCTCCCCCCCCCCGCCTTCTTCCCCTACTCTCTCCTTTCGCCTGCTGTCAACTGTAAAAACCGTGGCACATAAAAAAATTTAAGCAGTAAGACAAGACATAAGCGAATTGACCAATCACGGTCGAACAGTAAGGCAGCCATATTGAAACGTAAGCAACGCCGAAAATTCCATATGGATGAAATTCTTAAGTCTTAAATCTTACTGCTTCAGTTTTTTTTTTCTTTTTTTTAAGGCCACGACCTTAAAAAGCTGGCTTTTTCGGGGGAGTCTCTGAGATGGTAGCCGAATCACACACACTGACATATGTTTGTTGGGCACGCCATCTTGCCAAAATGCATGCAGCTGATCATAACCTATATAGATCTCCTTTCACACGTTTTTTTTTTAATCTTTGTATTATATACGAACTGTATGTCGTTTTAATCGTTGCGTGTGATGCTCGATATTTTCCTCGTGTGTTGCTTGCTGTATTTTCCTTTTTGCCGATGACTCCCGCCTGGTCTGCTGTATGTATAATACACTCCCTCACGTTCACACGAAACGTCGACGACCGAACTCCGCACAGAGTGCGGATCCTGTTTCTTTCTGGCGTCTCGGACATATTATGTCGCCAGATTTTCCGTCGGAGACTCCAATGTCTAATGTTCCGTTTCGTTATACTCGGGACAATCATGATAGAAAATAATCGCCGCCAAAGGATGTGGATCATCGAACGGTGAGTCCGAACGTCATCGAATCTCTCGATGCGTTTGCGAGTAGGGTTTTAGATTCTTCGAAAGAATGCGGAGATTTGTTGGGATAACGGATACGAAACTTTCTCGGAACGAGAAACGTCTACCAGAGTCTGGCAGCATTTTATTGCATCGCTTAGGACGCACATCGGTCGGTTTCTTAATCGAGGAACCGCTGCTTCTAAAATCGCGAATTATCGATTAATTTGCGAAAATAAATGTATACAGGGTGCAGCTAAAAGGTAAGATTGGAATTTTTTTTCGCAATCGATATTCTTTGGCCTTTTCGCCTTTTCATGTGCTCGTCGGCATTCGTATCATCGCTGAATGGCGTTTTAACCATTGATACATTTTTTATGAAATTATCTGCCTGATCAGTTACGGGCGTTTTCCACTGTCGGGATGAAAAAAAAAATGTCTACGTCAATCGCTCGCGTCTTACGTAACGGTCACAATCGCAATGGAAAATTTTTGCGATTGTCGGCCGTAACTGTAAGGAGAAAATCTCAACCGACGATCGGCCGCGTTCGAGTAGAGAAACCTAGCGATAAGGCCGGCGTCGACCGCAGTGAAGGAAGCGCGTTACTGATCAGCCATCGAACCCAAAACTAGCGAGATAGTCGATTCGAAATCGAGAGTTATATAATCTCGCGGAGCAAAAAAATCTCGATGTTATTCGCAACGAGAGACGCATCTTTCTGTAGCTACGATATCGAAGATTCAGCTCGTCGAGATTATTATCTCTCTTCCGGTACGAATTAATTAATTGATATGCTAGTAGGATAATGATTATATCTCGGACTCGAGGACTCTCAAGGCTTATCTGAGCGCGAATCGCTTTCTATCGCTTCTCTCTGGGAGAAGTTGATACAACGAGCTTTCCCAAACTATCATATTGCTTGATTAAGTGGCAATCCGGACTCTTGTCTATCGATATCGCTCTCCTCTCCTCTTGCTTCTTTTAACCGCGTCTATCTATCTGTCTCATAGACATAGTATATCTAGACCGAGCGTTTGCCTTCATTTAAGGAGTGGGGATAAAGATGCACGTAGAAAAGGACATACTCTGTTTCGTGCCCCTTGCGTTCTCTCTCGCTCGCACAGAGCATAGCGTCATGCTATGTGCGAGCGAGTGAGAACGCAAGGGGCACGAAACAGAGTATGTCCTTTTCTACGTGCACCTCGGCTCCCACTCTTCAACACTCGGTCTAGATATACTATGTCTATGGTCTATCTATTCATCTGTTCTATTTCTATATGCTTTTCTCTCTTTCACTTTTTTCCTATTTTTCTCTCGGTCGATTAAGGTTTCTCTGACGCTACGAGAGAAACAGAAAATGCACACTGTATAACCGCATAAATGTCACGTGTCGATTCGTTCCGCGTTCTTCGGCATCAGCGACCAGCTTCATCAAGACTTCCTTCAAGTGATATTCAGTTACTATATTTCGACAGTTCTATAAAAAAATTGTTTCTTGGAAATTCCTAACTTTGGAAAATAAATAGAAATTTTATATTTCAAGATTGAAAAAATTTTATTTGCTGAGATAATCAATTTCGCAGAGTTAGGTCATCTTCTATTTCGATTTAATTTATACTTCCTTTTAGAGTTATAATTTTTCACGAGTATATGCGAAATAAATCTTTATTTTTATTTTTTATAATTAGATAACTTTGGAGAAATTCACTTGTCGGATGCTGGAAACTCGTCGCCGGATGCGCGGACATCGATTGCGCACGTGACACTTCTCGATCATCAATTCATCAATTGTAAATCATTGGCCGTGCATGTATGCCAGCCATGTGACTCAGCTTGGCGATATATCGCGTTTGCAATAGAAGAACAAGGATGCGATCTATTTCTTCTTTTTGTTCTGTCTATTTTTATTTGTTCCGAAATTTCGACTAGCCAGCCAGCTTCGTTCCTCAAGCCGTCGACAACACGCAGAGATAGAAGAGTCGATTGTTGATATCTTTTCTTTTTTCGATACTTTTTTTCCGATCTTTCCGATGACTATAATGTCGCTGGGTGCATGCGGTGTTTCGCGGCAAGTTGCAAGCATAGTTGCAGAGCGGCGACGTCGGTACATCTTCTTTTGCAGGCCGCGTAATTGCAAGGTACTCGATTAGAAGCGATCGACGAACATCGGGACGAGTTTGCAAAAGTGGTAATCGGCAGCAGAAATGTATCTTTCAATCAATTGAAAGTCGATTTTTTCTTGGCGAAAACTGTGCCATAAATAAGCGAAAAATTATAAGTGTCTTTTTTTTTTTTTTTTTTTTTTTTTTTTGGATATATATCTTCATTTCCATCAGCTGAAATATTAGGTACTATATGAACGTACAATGCGCTTAGCTTCTTGATCGTCGAATAATTGAGTACAAGAACATTAGATTCGATTATAATAACATGTAGTAATTATAAATTCGTGATCAGGATTGACGATAAGAGAACACAGTTTCTAAATTTAATTACTCGACAATTGTGTGCGCCAAATTCTCATCAAGAAGAAATTGACTTTTATTGATTTCCACGTTTGCTAAGCTCACTTCCCCCCCCCCCCCCTTCCTCCTTCTTCCTTCTGTATAGGATGCCTCGAATTATCAAAGTTGATGCTAGGAGAGTGATAAACAGTATTTCGCAGACTTAACACTTTGCGGACTGGGCATAAATTTATATATTCTTTCGGACATCCGAGAGATGATAATGATCTAAGATTAAGGCGATTTACAATCGTACGTATTATGAATTAGAACAAAGCAACGAATACATACTAAATACATATATACGTTCCGTTTTTGTTTAGCGGATCGAGCGAATTTTATCTCGCGTTCAACATAGGAATCTTATTAAAGGCCCGTCCTCAATGTGTTAAGCGTTCCTAATAAGTTTAGCGTCTTCCACACATGATTCCGGAGAATCGCAAAGATCGTTCTCTCACTCTCTCTTTCTATCTATCTATCTATCTATCTATCTATCTATCTATCTATCTCTTAAAGTAAGTATGCCGAAGTATTGCAAAGATTCTTACGTGCAACTGTCACAAACCATTCTCTCCTATCCCCATACCGACGCAGCTGCTCCGAACTCTGTGTTCTAATAATGTCTTGTTCCGCAGGGCGAGCCAAGCCCCGCTAGTTCTGTAACGTCTTATGGCATCGCTGCTTACTGTCTTGTTTACGTATCTCAAATGGCGGGAATGCAAAGCGAATGGGGATCTCAAGGATGAATCGGATAACGGTAAAGGACAATTGCCGATGCGATTTGATTAAAATTAAATTTAATCTAAATAAGCATTCGACAAATTGTAAAAATTAGAATGGAGTTAAATGAATGGGAAAGAGTTTTTTTTTTTTTTTTTTTTTTTTTTTTTCGATTATATGCGATTCATCCTTCGATTCCGTTCCGCCGCCGTTGCTATACATATTAATATGTGTACAGGGTGTCTCACAAAACTGGCGCGTTATCTTTTAACGAAAGCTTCCTCAGCTGATTGGGAGCTGGTCTTTCCGACTCTATCTGAAACAATTTTAGTTGGATCGTTGCTATTATTAAGTTTTCATTTCAATTAATGAGGAGATTAAATTTCTTGGGAAAGATCGATTCTCTAAAAATGATGGAGAAAAGGAACGCGCTCGTAAAGCATAAAGGCGGTCAGTTTTGCGGACAATTTTCCGCATTTGTACGGAATCTTCATTGTGCGTATATACATAGGTATATATACAGGGATATTCCTAAAGTGACTGTCTATAATATTTTGCAAAATATAAAAAAATATTTTTAAGACATGAAAATATGTATATATGTAAAGAATATACATACTTTATGGACTTTAATTTGATTATTCTTGCATTCACACACACACACACACACATCATCATATAGGATGATATGGGACTGAAAGGAAAATTAACTTTTATAAATACATGAATTTGTATAACAATAGACACGTCACATTATGCCAGTATGTAACAATAAAATTAAAAAAAAAAAAAAAAATCCAATTTCACCAAAGTAGATAGTCACTTTGAAAGATCCTATAATACGTATGTATATACGCAATCTTCGCGGCGTTTTGAATCTCTGAGCCTGAACATCTTTCCTATCTATATTTCGAGTGCGTGTGCCGGCAATCTGCAACTTTGCTGTTGCGTGTGCCTGTCTCGTCTACCCCCCGCTCGCACATCGGCGACGATCCCGCTGACTGCGCCCCGTCGTCGCCGATCGGACCCCCGATTTAGACCAGATTGATCTGATCGTCACCGGCTTTCCAATTTGCAGATCCGCGTAGTGAACGCATTTCGGCAGGGCCTAGACACGCGCTACGGCGAACACAGCAGCACCACCCTGGCGGAGGTACTGAGGAAGCAGTCGTCCTTGAGCAAGCGACTCTCGCAGACGAGCAGCATCGAGTACGCCGACAACATACCGGACGAGCTCACCATACCGGAGATTGACGTCGAGAGGCTCTCGAGTCACAGTCACACCGAGACTGCCGTTTAGAGACGACGTCGCCGCGTCGTCAGTAGCGACGCCTACTACTACTACTACTATTACTTCTACTACTACTACTACTACTGCTACTACTACTACTACTATTACTACTACTACTACTACTACTACTACTACTACTATTATTATTGTCACTACGAGCAGGCCGACGATAACGACGACGACGAGGACGTCTTCGACATCTTCTCGCGCTCGTCGTCTTCCTGTGGCCGTCAGTCGCTCACAACGGAAGAGCAGAGAGTTTGCAGGAAGCGAATTGGAGAGAAAAACTGTACGAGAGAAAGGGAGTACGGGGAGAGAGATGGAGCGGAATGGAGGATCCGTTGTTAGTTGCTTCGACGAATACGCGCGTGCGCGCGCCCGCAACAAAGGGGGGGTGTCTTTTGATTCTCCGTTGGGCGCCCCCCTTTTATTCTCGCGACGAGAACGACGCGATAAAACCGCTGCAGCGTGTGCGAGAAAGACATCAATTATAAAATATTACCCCAAAGTAACGCACCACTGCCTCCTATATGTAGTTGAGTTATGTTACGTACGCCTCCCTTACGTTGCCTCACCGTACCACCTTGTGTCTCTCTCTTGTGTTTCTCTCTTTTATCGCGTGTGCGTGTTTGTTGAGAATTCTTTTGTTTCTTGACGCACCGCTGTGTGGAAGAAGCGCGACGACGACTGCGTGAGCTGGGGACGCGAAAGGGAAAGCAAAGAAAGGAGGAAAGAGAAAGGAATTGAAGTTGAAAGGGAGAGACAGGGAGAGAGGAAGAAAAGGGAAAGATTTGTAGTTTTGAAGCGTATACAGCTTATATCTTGAATTGTAGAATCATCGACGACTCCCCGTCTTCTTTCTTCTTTTACCTTCATCCCTTCGCCGTTTCTTCCTCGGACTCTCTCTCTCTCTCTCTCTCTCTCTCTCTCTCTCTCTCTCTCTCTCTCTCTCTGGTTATCTTCTTTCTTCTTCGCCGCGGGACGTTCTCTCTCCCTCGTTCTCTCGCTCTTTCTCTCGCTCCGTGATCTCTCTTCATCTCTATATATATTTGCCTTTCTTGCTCTCTTTCTCTATTCTTTCGTATTAATATATATATTTATTGTTATTCCTTCAATGATCATTCTTTCTTTTCTCTCTTTGAGAAATTACTTTTTCTCTCCCTTTACGACTCTTTCTCTTTTCCTTTGTCGCTCTCTCCCAATCTCTCTCTTGCGCTCTTGACTTAAGAATGATCTAGTCATTAGTTTGTATTACTCTAATACTTCCGTGAATATACTCTGTACTGGGGGTGCCTTACTGAGAGAAGAGAGTTTGTGAGGAAGAAGAACAAAAGCGAAAAGCAGGTGTCTCTGTAAATGTAAATTGTTTTGTAGCGTGTTACATCATGTTGCGATATATATCGAGAGAAGGAGCGAAAGAGATAAACCCTGGGAAAATGAAAATGGGCGAGAAGAGTGAAGAGAGGAAGTTAGAGAAATATTACGCATAAAGTCGCACCGATTCTTCTTCTTTGCCGAAAGAATGCCAGATTACGGAATCGATCGCCACGACATTGCCATTATTACGCTTAAATCGATACAGAAATCCTGATAGTAAAGGCGTAATCACATGCGCTGCCGCACGTGCTTCAGCAATATATATATATATATATATATATATATTGTTGCGAGCTAGAAAGAAAAGAAAAATCGAAGATGGAGACGGGACGATCATATGGAAACCGCCTTTACATACGTAGAGAAAAAAAATGGGACGGACACACGCGAGCGGGCGATAATACTTACGATCGAGGAGAAGATCACATTTAACCGACGACTCGTTTTACAATCGCTTCATCGCCGAGGGACCTAATGCGACCTAAACGGGAAATGGGGGTAGTTTTACCCTCCTCTGGCTACGCCGGAAGAAAAAGAAAGAAAACGAAATAAGATTTTCGTTCATCCTGTGACTACGATGTTATTCTCAGGACCTGTCGATTTCACGTAACATTACAAAGCGCGTAAATATATATATAAAAAGAGAAATATATATATATATATTAATAAATAAATATAATTATAAATATCACACACCACACTGTAGAGAGATATCTGTCTCTCTCGCAATTGCGACGAAATGTGTTTCTTCTCACGGCTGTTCGAGAGCAAGAGAACAAAAAGGAAGCAGAAAGAAGGAAAAAGGGTAAAAAGAGAAAAGGTCAAGAGAGGGGAAATATAGGATTTCGCGAATGCTCGATTACGCGATTATAATCGAGAAACGCCATCGCCCATCGGATCCCGACGTATAAATGTTGGCAATATAGGTTTATTATACTTCGTCGTATAAGTTTTACGTTCTTAAGTGCAAGACCGCTGCCAAATAATAGAGAATAGCGTATAATGTATGTACGAAGTCACGTCTCCATGAAGTCAGTAGCTCGTATTTTGTAGTTTTAGTTTATATTTGTTTCTCAACCGCCCTTTTGCGAAGAAGAGAAAGAGAGAGGAAGAAAGAAAGAGACAGTGAAAAAGCGTAAGAAAGAGGTGAAAGAGAGAGAGAGAGAGAGAGAGAGGGAGGAAGGTAAGAAAAATGATAAGAAGAAAGAATACATGCAGAGAGAAGTGTGTTAAGTAAAAAGAAAAGAGGGAAAACATTTTCGAGTCTTCGAAGTACCTAAGTCAAGCTATTACACCCCGTCATCGGTTACATTTCGAGAATTAACGATGGAAAAGAAAAAAAAAAGAGTATAAGTAAAAGCAAAGAGAGTTCTCTCTCTTTTAGGTCCGTATAATATATATTCATATATATATATATACATACATGATAGGACTTCGTTTGAAACAGGCTTTAAGAGGCCTATTTACTGCACCTTATTCTAGTCTTAAGCACTCTATATGCCTTACACTGCCAAATAATAAAGACGCGCTGTTGTTATGTATACCTTTGTATTACACGCACGCACACGAACATACATTCATACACAAACAAGCACGTATAAACACACGTGATCACAGACGTACACATGCAAACATACATTGTCATTCTCCATTATTGTTATCATTGTTCCTTTCGCCGTCATAGCGTTACGATGTCATTTCGTCCTAATTTAATTCATTCATCGACATCGCCATTTTTCTATTTTTATGATTTTCTTAAGATCGCGAATAATTGTTCTCTCTCTCTTATTACACGCTTAAATATACACAAAAGGGACAAGAGTGCGATTAATTTTAAGGAAGCGAATCCTCGAAGATAAACATAAAGCTAACTTTTGGATGATTTTTGCAATTTTGCAGATTTTTATTACACCTTATTTTCTTTTTTCTTGCCGAAGAAGCTAATCCAAATCCAATGCAAACGTCTAGAGATAAAGTTCTTCATACATTTAATATAACAGTCGTTCTTGACAGTCTTTTTTTTTATTTTTTTTTTATTGCATTTTGTGATCCGGAATTAGATAACAACTTTGTATTTCCGAAAAGAAAAAGACAGACGATGACCGATTGTGACTCGAAAGCAAATTCTCACATACTCAAACGATACCCTCACACACCAATATATATATATAAATACACACACACACACATATATATATATTTTTTTTTCCTGTTATCGCCATCATTCGCGTCATTTCATCATTTTCGTTTCTGTTCCCTTCTTTGCTCATCATTAGCAAAATATCGCGCGAATCATCCCGTCCCTTATTAACTGAGAGGAGCATCGAGAATACTTTTATGCGCCATTAATGCGATTCTTATATTGTATCTATGTACTTGAAAACGCATTTCTCTCGCGCAGTGTATTTAAAAAAAAAAGAAAAAAGGTATCGCGTGGCTGTACCTCCGATTATGTCTTAACGCGATTCAACTAACGAAAACGAACGACTTGTAGCTCGAGGGTCGTTTCACGGGACGATCCTGACTGAGAGAGAATGTACAGGATATTTCCTTGGGATCTTGGACTTTAGGTTTACCGACGATCTCTTCGAGATGAATGTGGAGTCTATTTTTTCTCTCGTGGTTAAATATATACTTCTAATACCTATTAAATCTATTAAATCTCGGATGGAAATTCTGAGAAAAGATAAATTTTATTCCTTAAATCTCTCGCACAATGAACTGTATAAGAAGTAAGATTATTTTCATAATTAATTCTTCTTCTTCTTCTTAACGTCATTAATCAACGATAAATCATTGAAAATTTTTTCTATTTAACATTCATAAAAAAGAGAAAAGGGAAAGAAACTGTCGAAACTTTTCTTAATTGAGAAAAAACTATACTCCAGATCGATCGAAAGAGGAATTTGTTCAAATGAAGATCGAGGCTTTCCCGCACTTTCGAGTCGCACAGCTTACACGGTGTCGACCAGATCGTTTCGCGCCGCGCGGAGTTTATATTCTTGTCCGTGTGTGTCAATATACATATATATACATTATATATATATATATATATATATATATATATATATATACATAGATACATATTAAGGATTTATTTGTAAGCGAATAATTCTCTCACCGTTTTTCGAGCCTTGTAAATCCGCCAGAGCTGCTGGGAAGTTCTAAGATCAGCGTGCTTTTCACTTCTTCACCCTCTTCTCACTTTGATAAGCTTTGATAGGCAAGAAAGGAAAAAGAAAAGAATCGAAGAAACCGTCGATGTTATAACGATATGTAATCGTCGTCCGCACACGCGTCCTCCGGATATTACAGGCGATATTGTTGAGATTATACGAAGACGCAAGTGCGGACGCAAGTCCTGGTTTGCTTCTAATCTTTGAATCCGATTGCACCACGGCTCGATGAGAACGAGCCTTCATCGGCACGTGCTTTACGGTCTCTCCAATTGTGTTCCAGAAAGACAAAGATGGAGAAAAAGCTTATTACATTAATACAGAAGAAAGCGATCGTGTCGCGAAGAGATAACCCGATTGATCCGTTGACTTCTTCCGTTGACTGTAAACGTGTCACAGCTCTCTATCTCCATCCCCTTACTTGTATCATAGTTAATTCGCATATTGTAGACAAGCTCGGTTCAATCGAGGCGCAACTGCTCCTGACAACTTCGAGCAACGTCGAGCGATGATACGCGCCTTCGATCGTTCGTGTCGTGGATTCGATAGCGACTCGAATCCGCGAAATCAACGTAGATAGATCGGACTCGACGTCGGGTTAAACATGATGGTATTAACTCAGTTGGCGATTGTTCGCATAATACGGGTGTTCCTCATAATTCCACACACTTCCGACGCAGCGAGATTGTTGCGAGTCACCGGCTGGCGCCGGTGCATTGTACGCTGCGATTGTTGCATAATAATAATACTAATAATAATAATAATAATAATAATGGTCCTGTGTATCTCTTCCGAGTTGCGTTTCTCGAGCAAATGTTCGTTAAAATGTTCCTTTCCTCGTTTGCTCGAACCAAACTCTGACGAGGTCTTTGTAAATATCGTTAAGTATATTAAACAAATATAGTACGCTTCTCCCCCGTTCCTCTCCTCGCCTTGCCTTTCTCCCCCCCCCCCCCCTCTCTCTCTCTCTCTTCCTTTTCCATCCCTCTCCTTAGAAAGTATAGCCATTTCGAGAGCACGCGTTGGAGGAGCCAACGGGTTAATACCATATGTGTCGCGCATACTCACGGTTATAATTCTCTCAGGATCTCGTTAACACACGCGCTTCGCGAATAAATGTTGTTTCTTTTTTACATATATATATATATATATATATATATATATATATATAATTGATGCGACACTCTCATATCTCAAGCAAGATTAGCGTATCTGTAGATGATCCGCAAAACTCGATTTCGCTGTTGAATGTGAGGGGGAGAGACAGGTCGCGCGCGTAGATGCCTTTGCGATCCGAAATATCTCTCTTTCTCGCTCTAAAAAAATTTGTCTTACATGTAAAGGAAAGTATTGAGGATTGATACTCGATCGAATGACGCAATCAGTAATCGCACGATTGTACAATATTTATAATCATTGTAAGTCGTTAACCTGTCGCGTTGGGGGTTTTAACCGACCGTCATATAATCGTTTACTCGGCGGGCCGGGTATCTTTGATCGTGTAATAATATCGATCGGTATATCACTCGTTAATCGTGTTACAGAAGCAAACCGCGCGTATGTATACTTACGCATACCACGTTTCCGCGATTCGCGCGGAAATGGGAGTTGAAGAAATGAAGACGGAGAGAAGAACACTCGACGACGTCTCGGGTATCTCCAATTTCTTCTTTTCTTTCTTCAGATGTATTTGAGCGAATAATAGCGTAAAACCACAACGTACATGTACATATATATCTTGTTCTATATACGTACATGTATAGATATACACAGAGAGAGGGTACATTTATAGAATTATTTATAGCGCCTTCGATCGAGATTATTATTTCATTTCCGATCGTGCGTTTCGTGCTCGTTAGCGAGAGGGTAAAAGCTGTATGCGAAGAGAGCTTGTGAGAGAAAGGGCTCTCTCTTTTTTTTTTTTCTTTTTTAAAGGGAAGCGAAACACAATTTATGGCGAATTATTTATTATGTGCCGAACACATATAGAGATACATATATACATATAGAGATACATCCGCTGTGCGATTACTGAGAATTTGTTTGTAGCTCCTCCCGGGAGTCTGTTTGTTGCTTGTGTATTTGAAAGAGGAGGGAAGATACGGCGATGAGGGATCGTCTCGTGTGCGGCGCGCGAGAGAGGTCCGCCGGTACTGTAAAAGTACTTATTATTAAGTATATAAGCGAGTAACACATTATTTATTGCGGTTAAAGTGTGGTGAATTCTAGGGAAGTTATGCAATTACGTTTCGCCGAGTGCAAGACAAGAGTTGATAATAAAGAGAAAAAAAAAAAGAAAAAAAAACAAGGAATTTGTTTCTCACGTCACGTGTCAATCGATTAACCGAACGCGAAGAGAGAAAGAGAGAGAGAGAGAGAGAGAGAGGGAGCGGCACTCTTAATGATAATATTAATAATAATATTGAATATATGAAAAGTGAAATATAGAAATATGGAAGAATTGTGCTGATTTATTATAAGGATTCTCTTTGAACCTGCGAAAGTTTAATCGAGCGTTTTAAAATAAATAAAGTGCACGATTATTCGCAACTTGACGAGCAAGAGTGTGAATCTTTTTTTTTTTTTTTTTTAATCCGCTCATTCTTATACATTTTCGACTTCTCAATTAATCACTCGTTCATCCGTTCATCTTTTGATTACGCACCTTACATCATTCTCACGATAAACGCATAAAAAGATGACTTTTTTTTTTTTTTTTTTTTTAACGATTCAATTTTCACGATCCACGAAAGAGATACACGAGAAATATGTCTCTCTCCATTCCGAACGACGATTATATCCAGACACATTTGTTGTACACAATATAGTAAATTACATATACATAGTAAAAAGTTATAAATATAAATATTGGATATAAATGCAAATATAAATATGAACATAAAAATATAACTGTGAAAAAATGAACATATAAATATACAAATATAAATATATAAATACAAACGCAAAATGCAAATATAAATACGATTATAAATATAAATATAAATACGATTATATAAATATGATTATAAATATATATATATATATATATATATATATATATATATATATATATACATACACACACACACAATTACGTCTATATACATATATTATATCCCGTTATACTTAATGCAGTAAAATATTTCCTGTACAATCAACTCTTTTTTTCCGTATAATACTCTTGTCGAAGTAAACAAAGTATATAAAACATACTTACTTCACTTAATTTAAGAAATATTTTGCAGCATTCATTAAAATAGGTTACTCTGTGTAGGATACCATGAAAATTGTGTATCTTTTGTATTCGAACAACGGTCGGTTGTTTCATTCATTAATTGCGCGGTTAAATTTGTCGTCGAAGATTAAAGGATTTTGGCGAATTAGAGGCTTCGGCGAGTATGTAATATAGCTTTAATGATGTACAATAAATCTTATTGATTAGTCAACGTCCGATGAATTTTAACAGATGTTTATTTATAGAAGCCTCATAATCGCATCAAAATTATTTACATTGCAAATCAAAAAGATCCGAAGGAGACCAAAAGGTACCATCAGCGCGAACTTGAAAGATTTGACTGCAGATCGAAGAATCCGTAATTTTCAAGACATCCTATATGTATATGCTTGTGTACATGCACGCGACGTTATACATATTAAATAACGTAGCTTTAACATATTTAAGGAATCGATAATCCGATGGTCGAGAAATGCTTAAATATTTCCCTCCTCTCGAAGGGATATTATAAAATTATCATATTACGTTGATAATTTCACGATAATCGTTGATTTAGGATAGCGATTGATAAAGTGACCGATGCGAGCAGTCGCTCTATATAACTCGAGAATTCAGGTTCGTGTAGCTTCAATTTATATAGCGATAGTTATTTATATATAGCTATGTTAATACGTTGATTACCATATCACGTTATCGCGATCTCTGTGAGCGAAAGATTACCTGTTTCCCCCCCCCCTACCTCCCCCCAGGACAATGTCGTGTTCCTTGGATCGCGTATCCTCATCGATTGTTCCAAGCCCGATCCGAAAACATCCTTGTTCCATTTGGAATCAACGTGTTAATGACACGACACGTGTATTGACGATTGGATGATAGTCATCTGCGAGTTTACTTAGCGCTTAGCTTAAGAGATTTAGTTTGTAAAATTAGTAAAAAATAAAAGGAAGATGAGATAGTGTTCCAAGCTAGCATTCAATCCTTATTTATCGAGCAGGCTTCGACGGTAGACAATGTAAAAATATAACAAAGACGACGAGAGAATGTCGCGAGCGGACATCTCGCCGATATACAATATAACATGCGTATACGCGTGTACGTAAGCGCTTCTCCTCCGTCGTAGATCTTCGGCAACACTTAGTTAATCTAATGCATAAGTTGTGCTTGCAAGCCGCGAGTTCGAATGCATTCGTAAACGATGCATTTTATTGAGTCATTTCTATCTCCAAAGTATGCAAACAACTACTTTTGCAGAAAAATATATATATATATATATATATATATATATATATATTTTTTTTTTTTTTTTTAGATAATATATTATATATTTCTCATCTTCTCATAAAAAAAATTTATTTTATCAATTTATTAATATTATATATTTAATATAATTTAATTTATCATATACTTAATCTCGTAGTATTTGTTGATGTCCATTTTAATTCTTACAAAAGAAATAAATGTTTTCATTGGAATTTTATATATATTTATCTATTTACTTACGTATGTAAATTCTTTTTTCCTTTAATATGTAAATTTAAGATTGAGGAATATAAAAAGATTGATTGCCGTTTCAATTCATTTATGTAAATCAATTTTCACGATTTGAATGCGTCGTATAATGCACATCGCAATTGACGAATGCACTCATCTCCAATGCTGCTGTTTTATACGCGAGAATGATTTCGCATTGACGGCCACGCGAAGATGCGATTTGTCAATCCTCGCCACGTTGAATTGTTTTTAAGCTGTGAACGAGAGATAAAGAGAAAATGTGTGTATGTATGTATGTGTGTGTGTGAGAGAGAGAGAGAGAGAAGCTCCTATACATCGTTCGACCGCTGACAAAACCGGATGTCCGATTTTGTTTCGGACAATTATATTATATATGCATATAGTATATATATACAAAGTGGAGCATTTATATTGAGACACCTAAATATCTACAATAAAAAATAAAGCAAGATAAAAAGAAATGTTTCGGACAAAAGTTGTTCGGTTCTAAGGGGGTCATAAGATAGTGCCATTAGTTTGAACTTGGATAGAGGCGCTTCGGAGATTTCAATGTCAATCTTGTTTTTTTAAATGGAAACACCCTAATTTTGTACATAAATCGATTCCTTGCAATATTCTGCATAAAAAGTTATAGGGATATGATGGCCAAAAGTTTAATAGTTTACGAGATATTTTATACTTTATTTTATTACTTTACCTAGACAGCACAAGGATGTCTTTAGGACGTCCAAAGGGCATCCAGGACATACATGTAGGATATCCTCAGGATATCCCATTGTAATCCTCAGATCTCCTCTGGATGTTCTGAGGAAGAGTAAATGATAGCCGTATATTAACCTCTGGAGAATCCAGGGAGATCCTGTGGAACATCCTAAGGATTTTTATAGGATATGTTAGGGATATTTTTCGTATGTTTCAAGGAGCAAATTTTAAAATTTAAATATAAATTAAAATTATGTTTTGTTATTTACTGCCAATATTAAAAATCTAATATTAAAAATAGTTCACCGTTCTTTAATATTTGAGGCTTTCGTGCTGTACATGAATATTTTAGGTTTGGCTCCCGGGTTTGAGTTGTGTAATATTTTCTAAACAATCCAATATCTGAATTCCCTATGTTGGGATTGCATCAGAAATTGAACTGATAGAAAATAATTACATTTGTAATTTCCTGTCAGTTGCTCTTTGCAAGCTTTATATAATTCTCATGACCAAATCTCAAATACGAGTTCGCGTGTCGCATAGCGGTAAACAAACGAACTAGCGGTTAAATACTATTGTTTGTAAAGTTTTTGGAATGTTGCGAACAGTAACATTTCTCATAAAATATTAAATAAATAATAATTTTGGATATCTGTAAATGTGCGCATCAAATTCAATTATTAATATTAAACGAAATTAACGTTAACAATTAATTGCACATGTATATGTCCTCTGGAAATCCAAAAGACATCCAATGTAATAGACAGGGCAGATATATCCTGCAGACATCCAGGGATTATCCAGTGGACATTTATAGGACATTAATATTTATTATAATACTTAAGATTTCTAAATTATATAAAATAGCCAACACAACTAAAAATAATTATGTGTGCATATTAAACTTTTATAAATATATTTATAATAATATCTTAAAACATCCTACAAATGTCCTGAACCGTCCTGGACATATTCAGGATGATCCTGAGGATGTTTTGTGCTGTCTGGGTACCTCGACATAATTTTACATAAACTATGAAATATCTCATAAAATTATTTATTTTGCAATAATGTTACCTTAATATTTTAAGCTCAAAAAATGAGAGACATCAATTGGTGTAAAGAAAATAAAACAAGATTGACATTGAAATCTCCGAAGCGCCTCCATCCAAGATCAAACTAATGGCACCATCTTATAACCCCCTTAGAACCTAACAATTTTTGTCCGAAACATTTCTTTCTATCTTGCTTTATTTTCTAGATATTTAGGTGTTTCAATATAAATGCCCCCCCACATTGACGAACTCTTGTAATTACACACACGATATAGAAAACGATTCTAATTATTATATTGTAAGAATTACTTATTTAGGACCTCTGTACAAACTATAACAGGTCCGCGTTAAAGGAAAAGAAATACTACTGTGTACAAGAGAACAGAATATTTATAAGAAACTAAAAAAAAAGATATCTTTCACTACTTTCAGCACTACTTTCAACATAATCATTGTAATAGCCACTCTCTTTAAAGATCGTAAAAAAAAAAAAAAGAAAGAAAGAAAAAACCAAAGAACAGATTTCGTTATCACAGCTCGAGCTTCGTGCGAATTTTTTCGCCTTCTCTCCCTCCCCCTCCCCCCAAAAAAAAATTTTCTCTTCGCCCATTATATAACAAAAACTGACTTCATGGAGGATACTTACACAACTGTAAGGATATCCTACCGTAATACAGAAAAAAAAAGAAATGCTATTGAAATAATCGCGTAAGAAGTTATTTTTCTCGATGTTAACTCTTGTGGACGGTAAAGTGTTACCTTCTGTATACTTACCGAGCAAAACCATTCTCATCGCACGCGCGTCATGTATCGACTTTGATAATCGCGCATTCAATTATCTGTCTGTCGAGATATGTAATTTAAAAGTGAGCGAACGAACGGATAATGACCGATCGATGATCTGCTCGCGACGCATAAATAAATTATCGATGCGTCGTTGATGCGCCTCAGCATGCGTGACGTTTTCATATATAAAAGAAAATAATTAAAAAAAAAAAAAAAAAGACAAAGAAAGATGCCATACAAAGTCGGCAAATGAGCGCTGCTATATATAAAACTTCGGAGTCCAAAATTCTCGAGGTTTTAAGGGATTTTTATGTACTTACCCCGAATTAGACGACGGGACAATGATTGAATTAAAAATAATAGTACATAGTTGAAACCTATATATAATACATGACTCTGTGGTGTATCGTTATTTCATTCATTCTTCGCTCTACTGTCACACACACACATGTGCGCGCGCGCGCGCTTCTCACTTCGTGTTTTTTTTTCCCCCCCTCGAAGATTGCAGTCACTTCTAGACTGAAAATTTGCAATAACAATAAGAGAAATTATTATGATAATTTGATTTAAAAAAATACACATACGTACAAAAGTTGTAGAGTTTGAGAAACGTGCTGCGCGCGCGCGCGCAGCACGTTTGACCTAATTGAATAATAAAAAATATATTGCACAACGTGACAAATTCAATTAGGCATTTAACAAAATATATTTTATATCTTGTTTTAGGATTTACGATAAACATATCGCACGCAGATATTATTAAGAAAGCCACATAGAGATTTTGTTCGGCCGACCTTATCTTTTCCTCTCACAAAATTCTTTCTTAAGAAGTTTATTTAAATTGAGACTGATACCTTGTCTTATCTGAGAAATTGAAAATTTTGATTGAAAAACAAATTCCGCATTGCAATCGAATCCTTATATCGTCTATCCTTTTTTGCGTTTCTATCGTTTAGCATGTAAAATGAGAGAACTCATTTCCTAGCTCTATGCATCTCATAATTAATTATGCAAAGCTGAAAAGTCAGTGCGAGAAAAATGGTATAAGGTCTCTACTTAAATCTTGTACAAAAATTCTGTGATGCGTAATTTTTGTCGATCAAAGCCTAAGCGCGATTTCTCTCGCACTTTGAAGACGTAACATGTATAATAAATATTTGCATATTTAATATAGACATAACAATGTGTAGTATCTCAAATACTTTTTATATCATTTGTTAAAAGAATAATTCTAACAAATCGGAATATAATAATTATCTCATAAATAATAAAGTAAAAAATGTCATTCTACAAAAAAAATACATTTATAAAATTCTACGTTACATAGTAATTTATATAATGTGGAGTATAAAAAGGTAAAGATTTTTTTTTTTTTTCTTTTTCATCGGAAGTTAATTTTTATAATTTTTCTTCTTACTTAGAGCTTCTAGCTTTCGAGCTGCAACGCGGGTTGATAGGTGCGAGTTTCCCCGGTATCGGCGGCGTCGACCACGAATTTTTGCAACAATGCATAAAGTCCACCGCCGAGCAGCAACATGCCAAAACCGGTCAAAACAACTATGGCCCAAGCAGGTATAGCCGTACCTCCTAAAAAAAAAGATTTAACAAATGCTTAGAACCTGGTTCTCGTATCATTTCGCACACTTTGCATCGTTATCGACTTACTATAATAACGTCTTGTTATCGTCTTTCGACCCCTCAGAATTTTTCGCCTTGCTTCCACTTCTTCCAGGAATATGCCCATCAGAACTGTTTAATGGTGTTCAGGGAGCAAAAGAAAATTTGCAATTCATTTTTTTTTTTTTTAAATCTATTGTAACTTACATGCTATGTCACGCGCGTGTAACGTAGACTTTATTAATAAATGTAAAATAATAATTGAATAATATCGCGTTTAAAAATGATTAACTATATAATCGTAATTGCTCTTTTAATAAAACGATTATTCTTCATCAATTAATGACCGATCTCCATGATGAGACGTAAAAAGCGAGGAATCTTTTATTAGAAATCATTATCTCTGCGTTTCTTTTATATTAAAATTAAGATTGTTTCTTTTTTACTTACGTAAGGCCACAGTTAAGTAGCACACAAACTTTTTCGAATACATTTCTCTCAGAAAATATCGATACGCAATGGGAAAAGAAAGATGGAACAGCAAGAGTCGCTCTCACAGTTAACTATACTGTAGTCTACTGTCTACGTAATGCGTACTGAATCACACCTTCGATAAGAGATACGGATAACTGAGCTTATCTATTTCGAGATAGCGAGATATATTTTTGTTCGTTACACATATATCACGATTTCTACGCTCGACGTTACACGAATGTAGAACAATGTTCTATTAGAGATTACGAAAATCTTCAATTGTCATTGTAGTCTCGTTAATACATTGAAATAAAAATAATTTAATTGCAAATAATTTTTTATGATGCTTATGCATTGGATAATTATTTATTATTATATTATTATATATGTATCAGAATAAATGTGTCTCCGAAGTAACAAGATTAAGGATGTTTATAAAGGTATAATGTTGATAAAAGATACGAGACATTTTCATGTCCGTTAATCCTACATAATGACTTTTTATTGAGAATTAAGAAAACTGAATTACATGTGTAGCGAACTACTACGAAATTGCAATTTCGATTTGATCGATGCCAACGTAGTACAATGTATAGAAAAGGCAAATGAATGATCTCAACGAATGCCTCCAAATAGAACTTTACAGATGTAAAAGGATGATTTGTGTGACGCCGAAAGAAATAAATCTTAAATAATAAAATATAACAATCTTAAATATATATAATTTCCTATACAAAGGAGTTTAAGAGATAATGAATGAAAGAACGAAGACAGGAAGAACAGTCTCGAACGAAATAGAAATAAAAATTATAAATAAAAAGTTAAATATAAAATTAATCTGTCGTACATAACTTGATGTTAGACTAGAACACGTGCTTTTTTTCTTCCTTTTCTTTCATTTACGCTCATAATTATTTGCTAATCGCACATTCAGCAGCGGCTTCTTTGCGCGTTTCTTTTCTCTATTTTTCTTTCTTTTTTTTTCCTTTCCGAACAAGTGCAATACAAATTTTCAAATACGCGAATCATGAATACAATTGTTGTAATCAATGTAAATACAGCTGGCACATATACAAGGCATCCCAAACGTTTCGGCGGTTTTACAGAGCGCCTTTTATTCTCCGCCTCTATTAGCATGTCCATTTACACTACTTCCTAACAAGGATCGCATACTCTCTTCTCAAAAACATCTCCATCTCTTTTTTCGCAACTTTCTTTCGTTAGCACCGTAAATCTCTTTAAGAGTCTCCCTATCCTTCACTAAACGACAGAAAGAAATCGATCGACGTACAGAAAATACGAGTGCTTTGTAAGCGAATCGATTAAATGATGATGATTTGGATGTACATTTTTTTTTCCACATCTGAAGAATCATGAAAGAAAGGTAACAAAGAGGAAAACAACTATTGATAAATATTTAAATATCACTCCACAGCATCTTAAAAATTCCATAACTTTTAATTATTAAATTGATCTGAAAACCTTTATTGTGACTTTCTATTTTTTATCCCGTTATCTCCTTATATGTGCATCGGTAGTTTTACACAAAAAACAACTCCTTGATTTTAGAAAGATACGTTACGCGAGAATCGTTAGAAAAAATAAATGAATAATACTGTATGCACACACTATATTTATCTCGTTCACTTTAATTATTAACCAATTTAATGATAAGGATAGTAATAATCATTAGAACAGTATTCGAGTAAACAATTCAAAGCAGTCCTCTTTCGCAATATATATCTCGAAAAATTATAGGAATGAAAAAAAGGATAATGCATTTCTTTCTAAATTTCTATGCTTTACAAGCTATGTGCTAAGAAAATCCATATACACTGGACATATCGTAAAGATTTTATCTAGATATGGATCTGGGTTTTTTTTCCTAAGCTATTTTCCTCTACACGTCTGCGATTAAAATCACTCTTTATAGTTTCGCTTGAGAATATTCGTAGTACAATGTTGAGCCATTATAAGAAAGATCTTTCGAACAGCTCGATATAGAGAGTAATTCCAATTACTATGTATTTTTCAAGCACGCAAATCTCGAGCCTCAATCTGATCGTCTGGCAGCGCTTATTTAATTATAACTTTATTTTCGACCAGCTACCGAGATAAAATTTCTGAAACAATTCGTGTGGAAGTCCACTGAGATTCTTCATAAGAGCAAACGCTTGATTACGAGTATCTTTCTTATAAAGGTCCAATACTCTACTTGGATGGCATAGTAATTCCAAGATATATATATATATATATATATATATATATATATATATATATATATGTGTGTGTTTCGACGGGAATAATCGATATACGATTTCGACAATAATTACACATTACTGAAAGTGCAATCATGAAAATGTGCTACGCAGAATTAATCACGCTATTATCCTTTTAAAATCCTATTGCAACGTTTTTCCTCGTTTGTTCGACGTATTGCTACTGGTCTTCATCTCTCGCCATATTTTCTTCTCCATATTTGTTTTACAGAATGGTAAATTCTGATCTTTCCTTCTGCACTATATTTTATATATATATATATTTTTTTTATTTCCTTATCAGAGGTTTCAGCTAACTTCTTATACTTGTTACAGGCAACGTAATATCTTTATATTTAAAAGTATATGGAACTAAATGCAAGAAGAGCTTTATATAGGTTTTGTTTTTCTTCTTTTTACTTCGATGTCGAATTAACGCGATAATTTTACAATTCGATTTGATAATATACGAAGTTTTTGTGTATTGTGTGTGTGTGTGTGTGTGTGTGTGTGTGTGTAAACTGCAAAATTGTTTGCAGTTTATTCCTTCTTTTGTTCGTGCATGTTATTATACTCGCGCTTTTACGCTCTTTTTCTCTTTTTCTATCGGTAGTTACTCTTAGAACAAATATCTTTAGCAACAACTGCCGCAATATTTCTATTAAAAATTATCGTGTCGTTATTAAACATTATCGATAAGTATATCGCATGTATATGTTACGTGTCAACGTACGTTTGTAATTTGAAATTCCGCGTATATAATAAATATTTTTACTGAAATATATATATATATATATATATATTACCGAACAGTCGTATAATAATTTAAACGGGCTAAGCGTTTCGATTTATGCTTACTTTTACCTTGTGGCTAGCTGGTGTTTTGGCTCAAGAGATTCTTTTTCGTTTCGCTCGGCGCCGCCGCAAAGATATTCGTTACGGAAGATGACGTCACTTCCTTAATGAATTGATTGCTGTTTGATGTCAGGTTTTTGTTATTTTCCTGTGTATTGCTCATGCCGCTACTGCTCTGATTACATTCTGCTACTACGATATTTTTACTGTTAATCGATGTAGACATTTCTTGGCACTGATTTGCAGTATTGTTCCTTAACTCCATAATGTTTTCATTGTTCTGACATTCTCTCGGCTTTTGTATTATATTCTCTTTAAGGAGTACCTCTTTAAACGTTGCTAAAGTTTTGTAGAGGGTTATGCAGAAACCGCGCGATGCTGGAATGAGCGGGAATTCGGGCAATATCTTCTCGTCTGTAAAAAGAGAGAGTAAGAATTTATTGTATCTAGTATAAAAAGTATTATATAAGAAAGATATTGATTATATACCAATATCGGCGATCTCTTTAAACGTAGTGGGAGTGATGGGAGATAACGGATGCTGATTGTTATGTTGCTCGGATATCTCCATCCATAGTTCTACTCTCTGCAGCAGTTTCTCAGCATGCTTCTTGAAATGCGCAATGATAATATCCTTGAACACAGGTGGTGGGTGCAGCAGCAATTTGGTTTGCGCCTGCACCAGCTTTAGCACCACCATTTCGTTATACATTCTCGAATTTTCGCGTCCCTGCTGCGAGCCCTTCTGTTTCTCAAAGCCGGCCTCGTTAAAGTACGGCTCACTCACGAGAATCAGACCTTGTATGGAGACAATCACTTGCAACAGGGTCGATGAGCTTGTCCATACCTCCGTACCACGACCGGACCAGGTTCCTAGCAAGCTCACGCACACTTTCCCATCTTCATAGAGATTGGGATTCAATCGATCACTGCAATAGGAAATGTAATGACACAGCGGCGGCGCGGCCGGATAATCGGCCGATAATTGGAAGTCAAAGAGGAAGAGACCATCCTCGTAGGGAGTTTTCTCGGGACCACGGAACATTACGGAATACAGATCTATACGGTCCTCAAACCCCTTTACCCACACACCCGGCGGAAGTGAGCTCTTTAGCAACTTCAATTCTTTGGAGACAGTTCTAAAGAAGTTGCTCGGATCGGTGGGCTGAAACATGGTCAGCTTGAATTTATGACTATCGGGCGCGGTCTCTTCTATAGAGAAGCCTTCGCCCTCGGTATAAACAGGCGGTGGAATTTCGACAGAGCACTCGGATGGATCCGTCATCGCCTCCACGCGTTCCTCCTCTTCCTCGCCTTTTTGTTTTTTCCGCGGGGAAGTTTTTTCTGCGTCCGATAATGACATTTTGCCCAAACCAAATCTCCTAGACACTTCGGCGTGCGCTAACACGAGCTGCGCTTTTATCAAATTACATAGCTTGACACATACGTGCGACGTTCCGACGTTCTGAGAAGTCACAAGACTCGTCGGCACTTTTTTCATCCTGTTTAGTTCTGTCTTGTCGGACAAATTTGCGCCGCTCAACATGGACGAACATTCTGGCGCATTATTAACGTCTTCGCTCATGAGGAATTCTCCACTGGACTCACTCGAACCTGACTCCTTTTTCGAGTTCTCCGCCGAATACAATCCAGAATCTTCGGGATTGGGATTGGGACGTATGAATAATTGATTAATCGGCTTCTCGTCGTCCTGCTTTTTGGTATTATTCTCGGTACTAATAGTATTGTCAATTTCCGATCTATTAATAATTGTAGCGACGTGCTCCTCCGATACACTAATTGTACATTGATCATTGCTGCTTCTCGAATTCTTTAAATTATCTTTATCCAAAGATTCTTCGGGATATTCGGATTTGGGTGTGAAGAGTCTCGTCACTTGATCCGCCATGCGTTGCGCGACATTCGCTCTACCGCGTTCTCTCACCCGCTCGAGGAGCCCTTGGAAATGACATTCGTGAAAAAATGAGGTGCCCATCAATTTGTCCATATAACGGCAATCTTTGTAGACTTCTAGAAGCTTTCTCATCACTTCTGTCGTCTGCAACGACGGATTCTGTGTAAAGATCTCTTCCAATCTTGACATAGCAATCCTGGCCTTCTCGATGTGCGCTGCTAACTTCGGTTTTATGTTCTCTAATTCTGTCTGTTCGGTGCCATCATTGTCAGCGATAAAGCAATCCTCCAATTCTGTCTCCCATGATGAATCGGATGAAACATCATCCCACAGTTCCCCTTCGTCACTGTCGTATTCCCCGACCTTGTACAGGTCTTGCGGCCAGCACATACTAATATGACCATCGACCCACCATACTTTCACTCGTCCCTCTGGATAATTGTCCAATACTTGACCGGCGGTACATCCAGCGTCCTCACCTTCGAAATTCGCTATTCGAATTACCAAAGTTCCCGGTCTATACTGGAAATCTGGATGATCCTTCAAATCGTAAACGCTCACTTCACGTTCCTCTAGGAAGATCGGCCTAGGTAAGAAGATAATCGAACAAATTAAAAGTTTTACCATTCACTTTCATTTATTTGTAAATAATTTAAATTATGTAGCACATAAAGTCCTCTAAAAATTCAAAGACAATGAAAAGTTTTAAGATAACATATGAGAAAAGATGTAAAAAGGAACAAATTTTTTTTTATATAACACTTACTCTGGATTTTGACTAGAAGTATATGTTCGGAACCACTTTATCTTGGCAGTACGGCCTTGATGATCGACACTTTGTACAACACCATACATTCTAGATTCCTCCTTTTGATCTACAACAAAGTCACCTGGAAAAAATTCCTTATCATCCAAGTGATGGATTGGATATAATTGTGTTGATGGTATGCCTAAAAAAGAATATATGGCATATTAACATCATATACGTCTACTACAAAATTTATGTATATATGTATATAATTGAAACTATGTATTTTCTTTAATAACATATCTATCGGTAATATAAGCAAATTATATTAATTATAAGATAATTCACATTATTATATATTTCGAATATATATAAATATAGCTTAAGATCCAATTAAGATATAAATCAATCATAATATTCAATATTTAATACCAAATTCTACTGAACCATCTTGCCACACCACATTAGCTTTCGTATTAGTGGACAACGTTTCTACAACTATTTTTGTTCCGGGAATTAATGAAACAGGAGGTACTTTCTTTTTCGCTTTTCGCAACTTCTTTTTCTTCAGCACTTTTGTCATCAATGCAGGACCTTTTTTTTTCTTTCCCATTGACGACATGCTGGAGCAGCCGCTAGAGACCTATGGAGTGCATCAATCACTTTTGTCTTAGATCTCTCATTCTTAGAAATGAAGAAAAATAAAAAGAAAAAACAAATGATTACCGAAGCGGAGTCACTTTGCGAACCAGTGGTATCTTCGGTATCCCACTCGTCCGAACTTTCAGCGTGCTGATTTTGAGGCAGCAACATCAAAGTATTATTACTAGTAACATCCTGCGAATTAACAGCATTACTTTGACTGCTCTCTTCTGTCGATCGTTGATTGGATATTTTATCCTTTTTCTGCTCTTTCCTCTTATCTTCCGGCAGCTTTGTCATTGTAATATTCGGACGCGTCTTCTTTGGACTCTGCTTAGGAACTTGGTAAATATCCCTCTGCTGTTTTCGCCACTGTTCACGGGTAATAACGTTTTCGCTTCCCTTAATAATGTAAAAATTCCGATCGCCGACCTGTACCGTCGAAGGCTCGAATACATTTAGTAGTTTCAGCTTTTTCAGATCTTCACCTTCGACCACAAATTTTGGTTGTGCTTGATCTGACCAGGCACCGTCCTTTGAATACGCTCGACACTGCCAATGCACACCGACCCAATCGGTCTCTACTTTCTCCACAATCACTTTTGTTATCTTTTGCGGTTTCAATTTTCTCTTTGCTTTCATCTCTTTTGTGCACTGAATCCACTGTGCATCTTCCAAACAGTGAACAGGACCCCATAAGCTCTGACCAGGGTAGAATTCAGTAGAGTGTGGAAAATCATTGTCCTGAAAGATATTTTCTATTTATATCTGCGGATCATATATAAATGATAAGTCTCATATTGATCTTACATTATCTCGCGTTTCTTCCAATTGTCCTAACACACAGGAATCCATCTCATTTATGACACAGTGTGATCCGTCTGGTGTTACCAACCATAATTTAAAGTGTGTCATTCTAATCCCACCAACCCAAGAGTCCATGCAGACTGCCATATCTGTTGCAAATTCCTACAAATGGCAACTGTTTGTTTCAGTGTTCAACTAATATGCTGGCTACATCTTCACCACAGAGAGCCTATATCTGTATACCTGTAATGGAATTAGATCTTCGCTCTTGATATCTGTGAGTACCTGCTTGGTGCCAATGACTTGCACACACGCAGTCAGTTCTATGTCTCTGCAGTAGCCTCTCTGCGTATCCTTTCCCTTGATCATTCTACGTACCACATCTCCAGGCATGAGGGTCCTATCAGCCAGATGAACCTGGAAATAAAGCATCACAAGAATCTCGACGCATAATATCGTGCAAAATATCGTTAATCCGAGATTTTAACGCAATCTGGTGCCATTATCGCAGCAAAAGGTATCGCCTTTCATGCTGATAAGTCAAATAGTATGAAAGGTGCGAGACGCGAGAATCGATCGGTCCTTCCACGAGAAATCGACAAGCAGGTAATTGATCGCGGTACCTTCTTACAGTTGACCAACTCCTCGACGCCGGACGGATGCCAGATCATGCGTATCTCGCCCTTCTTGCGCTTCGGCAGGCTCTCCTCGCTGTCGGAGCTCTCCTCGGACATGTCCTGATCGTCATTCTCCATGACGATGCCGAAGACGACGTTGCCTCGTTTATCCACGCGATAGACGACATCCTCGTAAAAATACTGATTCTCCGGCGCAACGTTCGCCGCGGCAGCCATCTTTCCTGCCCCTGCCTATACAACCTTACTGCCTCCAGCCTAGCTCTCACTCGGTGACTGGACTACGGTGGACGAGTCCGCCCGCTCTGATGCTGCTGCTACTGCCCGAGGTGGCCGAGCATACCCGACAGACAGTGTGACAGAGCCGAACGATGCCGAGCACCGCCGGGCCGAGCCGACGACGTTGACAGCAGACTGGATGGAGTTTCAAATACATCAAGACTGCGCCTGCGCGACAAAAATTCTTAAGGTGCCTTTACATGGCAGCGTCGAGCGTTAAGCGTCTGCGTAGAATATTGTTATCCAGAATTATATTTATTTCGTTTATTTTTATTATATAATAGATATGTGTGTGTGTTATTATTAATCAAAAATGTTTTATAAAACGTTACTACTCTGGCAGTGTAAATTAAAATAAAATAAAAATACAAATGCAGCAAGAGTTTTTTTGAATGGTTGAAATATTCAAATAAATGAGACACTTAAATAAAGTAGGAAAATGATTTAAAGGAACAGTATGTTATAAGCATGCAGGAAAAAAAAATTATGAATATTACATCCCTTAATCCTTGATTTAGATTCTAATATTCTGCTAGGGGATTATAGTTAATGTTTTATATATTTTTTGTTAATAATATCTATTGTGTATAATGTAAATAAATATCAATTTTCAGTATTAGTAATGTGTATCAGAATATATAATTTTTTGCACTAATGGAAAAATTGTAAGTTGATTGGCTACCGCGTCGCCTCTTGCCACGCGTTCTGTGTGCAGGAGCCCTTAGTTTAAAAAACCTCGTACGAACATCCAACTGCTGACTATTTAAAAATAAAGTTGTTATGTCAATGGTTAAATCAAATAAAAATATTGATTACACGAGATATATATATATATATTTTTTTTTTTTTTTTTTTGCTATAAAAGTTGTTGATCCTTGAAAGTCTTTAGATAAGATGATAGGTAAAAAAAATATTATATAATATTATATAATATAATTTTACACTTTATGTATGCGAACCTTATTTATGGTAATGTAATGTTGTCCTCTTTCAAGGTTTTTCGATCGATTAAGCTTTTTCATCTTTTATTAATGAATCTTTCTTATCATATGGCAATTGAGGTTACGACTGGCCTTGTCAAAAAAACGTGACTTACTGGATTGACATACGTTTTTCAGATATATATCTGGATATCGAAAATCGTTGTAATTACTCGCCGATTTGGATAATATTTTGGTAAGACATATTCGAGAAGTGACGCATTAAAACATAATAATGGCATCGGCGATCGAGGTTTTGGCGAAGCAAGCGATGAAAACGTTCGGTGATCGGTTCTGTCAGAAAAGCTTGGATAAATTATGGAGTCTGATGAACAAAATAACCGCCGAGGATGTGAAACTCGACAAAAATATTCTCGATTATGTCAGTAGACAACCGGCGCCTATGTGTGTGATGGATATATTCGAAAATAAGGACATAACAATCGCGATTTTCGTATTGAAACACGGGGTCACGATGCCTATGCATGATCATCCTGGAATGCATGGTTTGTTAAAGGTAAAATACATTTCAAATGTTATGACACCTTGTCACTTGCTGTACGCAAACATTGTTATATATAATATTTAACACATATATAAATTATAATATATGTGTCAATTTTGTAATAGGTGATCAGTGGTGTAGTAGAATTAAACAGCTATAGTTTAAGGAGAAAAAGTGACCATGTAATTAAATCAAACGAGGAGATAGCAGCAGTCAGGCATCGACCAGTTTCCCTTCACAGTAATTCGTCTGCTTGTATTCTTACACCATCGGAGAAGAATTTACATGAAATCACATGTGTGGAAGGTCCCGCGGCTTTCTTGGATATACTCAGTCCGCCGTACGATGTCGACGAGTTTGGCAAAGGACCAAGACAGTGTACATTTTTTAAAGTTGTTAAATCTAAGTTATGTACAGAATCCGCAGACATAGTTGCAGAGATACAGTTATCAGTCATAGAAAGTCCACCAGATTTTTATTCCTCGAGTCTCAAATACATTGGACCTCCATTGAAAGATTACTGTAACAAATAATCTTTTTCACTTCTTAATTTATAAATTTCGCATTTACAATGCTTTACAGTGTGCGTAGAACATACATTCATAAGTGTTAATTCATATAAATGCACCCAAACTTAAGTTTGGACTTAAGTTTTGTTGATGTATGATGACATCATACAGGGTTTAACATTGGTATCGAGAGCTTGTCGGGACCAAATAATATCCTTATTGTAAATTTTTTCTGTAATCCTGACTTTTAATCCGATATCATATGCTCAGATTAAAAATATCATTGTATATTCTTGTGCAATTATGTGCTTTTTTGCTCTAATATAGTCGTCTGATAAATGTAAATGTATACATAGCGACAACAGTGCAAATGAAAAAGTTTATTTCAAGCATTCAACTCAGATAACAACAAACAGATAAGAGTTTACCAATAAGAGAGTATGTGGACATTCAATTTTATCATTAAAATAATTGCTTCTATTAAGACTGAGGCAAAAATTCTAACCCAAGAATAGGAAAATTAATACAATTTAAGTTGTTAGTTTACAGATAGTTTCTCGATCTAGCTGTGTTATTTATTTTCATCAATATATAGCATTATACATAGAAGTTTCATATACTTTGATGCACAAAAAGCATATTTTTTAAATATTTTAGATAATCTTCTATATTTTTGTGTCTTGAATGGTTAAAAATATTGATTATTGATTGAATAAAAAGTAGATTGTAAATTAAATTTCTATTAATAAATGTAAAAAAAGATATCTTTTTGATGTATAGTACAAAGAAAAGTTACGAAAAAGAACGGGTAAAGTATGTAGTTTAAATTATATAGTGTAAAAGATATAAAGCAATTACAATTTAAATATTAATAAATTATTTGTATATTAGAAACATTATGAATAATTATTAATTAATTACAACATGTGTGCATGTTACCTTTCACACAGTGTTATTTTTAAGATTTGAAGGCAGTTTTACAAATAGAAAAAATACTTACATTATATTTTTCCAGATTTTTCTTTATTTTGAAAAAAAAAATTGAAGTACTTAAAATATATCTTAATATTATCTCGAATTTTAATATTTGCTAAAAAAATATTGTACTTAATTAGTTCATCATTTTTGCATACTATAGAAAAATCTATTCAATAAATGTATTTATATAAAATGTAAGAAAATTGCTGCATTAAGAATTTATTATCCTACAAATTCTACAATTAGTTTGTATTTAATAATATTCTCTCGCTCTCTCTCTCTTTCTCTTTCTCAATATTATTATTCTATGTTCTAAATATATTGTTTTATAGTATGTCTTATATTGGAAAGATTTATATCCAGTTTAATCAGAATATTTTTAATTGAACTAAACGGAGATGAAATTAATTGACATTATTGAAATCTCAGTACAGAATAAACTTTTAAGATAGTACTCAATTGAACTGTCTCAATACTACTCGGTTATCTTTGCTATTTCGTGAGTATACAATTGAAATAACTAAGAAATCACAGATACTTGGATAAGGGAATTTTTTTATCTAGAAAATAATATAATATACTATTTCACACAGAAGTATTATAAACAGCTATGTTTATCGTTTGAAATACCTTTTTCTATTCATATCAATGAGTTTTCTATCAATGAGTTAATTAAGCATTCATACAATTTTTATTGCGATTATTGAGATATTAATTGTATATTAGGTAATGGATATGTTCGAATATATATACATATACTCGAATATTATTTGTAACTTTAAATATCCTGATCCATATTGATAGCACCATTACAAAGTAAAATGTATATTAGAAATTTTGTTAAGATGTAACACTGCAAACATTGTGCATTGTAAGTAGATATAATCATTTTATATTTGCTACAAGTTATTTCATAATACCATTTACATGTGAGAAATTAGTTTACAAAATATAGCCTATAAATCTTACTTCTAATAAGTAGACTTGTGTGTGTGTGTGTGTGTGTGTGTGTGTGTGTGTGTGTGTGTGTGTAAATATATAATATAAATAATATATATATTTATGTGTAGGTATACATATATTATTTATATGTGTGTATATATGTATGAATAGGAGTGTGTGCGTATGTTGGAAACATATACATATATATACACAAGTTTAAGAGTTATAAATAACAAATATTTGTCATAATAATTTGCCACATTAATTCTTTCCCCGTGTGATAGTATTTGCATCTTCTACTGTATGATAATATGAAAAATGCAATAATAATCTCTCTAAGAGATAAATTAAAGATAGATGATTCTCTAGTACGCGGGTAAGGAAAGAATCATATAATTATTTCAATTTTCATATATCATATAAGGAAGATTACACAGAACAGAGAAAGTATTATCGGTTTAATAATTATTAAAAAATATTTCCCCCCTTTAAATGTTAATTTAAAGGAGAAGTCATTCGTTTTCAACGTCCCTCACCTTTTTTCAACAACCCCCAAAAAAAAAAAAAGTAACCACTGTGAGATAATACTCATATACAGTACTTATTTTTATATGCTCATATATATATATACAACTTTGTCTCCATTATTCCATACCTGTATTATGATCACCATATATGTATATATGACACTGAAAAGAGTTGCCAGACTTTTTTATATACTCATACGCTGATAAAAAGTTAAGTTACTTTACATTTGAAAAATTGTATGCACATTAATTAATTAGCATTTGAATATTCGTTGAGATTTTACTTAACTTCGATCACTTTCGGGGTCTTGTTGCCTTCTATACAATGCTACATTGCTCTCTGTATAGTCCATTACACGACGTTGACATTGTTTCTTGTATTGTTGTTGTTTGTGGTAAATCTTGAATGCACCTTTTATTGTTATAAAGGCTACACCACCCTGTAGATATTAGTAAATAAAAAAATATATATTATTATATACCCATATAATACGACTATTTGTACAGCTTAATGGATTATGATTAATAGCAATTTAAGAAAGATATAAGAAATTTTAGTGATATGGAGTTATTGTGTATATTTCATCCAAAAATATTTTATTATTTTCGCAGTATTGTAATTTAGACGATACGTACCAACAATGTTCTTTGGAAGTTGGAGTTTATGCTTTCAAAAAATAATCTTCCACATAAGCTGGCAATAGTTGGTAATAAAAGCGCACCACAAAGAACACGCGTTGCGGATACTGGATCATTCATTGGTGGTATATCTTCAGATTGCATACTTGTATCCTCATCGGAATAACTGCAACAATCATCAATAAATTTGATAATATGAAATGACTCTTCCATAATTTTTATTCTATAATTATTAATTTCTATATTTCTATATATTTAATTACAACTTTTATATATGTAATTTTTATTTTATATTCTTGGTTGTTTTCTCTTTTTGCAGACAACTGTTTTTATGTATTGTATAACTTTCAAAGGCATATATATATGTAATACTATTTATATGATATACACCATTTGAAAAATGCAACAAATATTAATTTGCAAAAATAAAAATTGAAAAAGTTATTCTAGGACATACATTTAGACTTCTTTTTATATTATAAAATATGGATTGTATTGAGAATAATACCATTGATACAAACCTACTCGGTAGAAAATGCCTTAAAATAGGAACCTTGGACGCGTGACGTCTTAAAAAACTGAGAGCTTGATCCTCCCACCGAAGCATTTTTCCCAGAACTAACATAATAGGGATAGTTGGTAAGCCAACTAGTAGGACTAAAGGATCGGCCTGTTCCATCATAGTAAGGCCATCCTTGTGACCCACCACTTGCATAACAGTAACTGCTCCGTAAGTCACAGCTGTCCAATATATGGATCCGACTACTATACCGGCAGCAATGAAAGGACATACCCGGAAGATAACTGCATCGATCGTATCAAGTATTACCACTAATGGACCTGCAATTGATTTGCACGTACGATACACTACATGCACAAAGGATATAAATGAATTCCTTATATTTCTAAATCATATAATTGTTATTGACTAGCATGTACTCACCCATATTTGGATAAACTATAATATATTCTGTGTTGCACTGTGGACAGGCCACAGCATGCCCTGCATGACCCTTCTGCTTTTCATCAACCCATCTCTGTATGCAACCCTGATGAACCCACTTTGTAGTGCCTCTGCAATGACATGGTTTAACCCATGCTGCAGTTGCATCATCTTCGTCAGTTGCAAAGCACACCCAACAGTATCGCCTGCTAGATAAAGAGATTAATGTTACAAATCAAAATAAAACAGTTATACAATAATTGAACATCCAATTTGCTATAAGTTTGAAGAATAAAAAGATTGAGAGATACATGATAAAAATATATATATGTGAAAATATCAAATCAAAATCATTAATCAAACATACACTTAATGCTATACTCTTGAATAATGTTTCAGATAATATAAACATGAACTTACTCTTCTTCTGGGGTCAATGATGGCACACTAGATGTGATCTGATTTGGAGAGGATGCTCCATCAGTGATATCAGCAGACAGTTCCTGATCTGTTAGATCATCCCATGCATTCTGAGAACCTTCATCCTCCAATGATGCCATACGTGCTATTTGAGGATCGGATACTTCTGCTATAAAAAAGAAAACAAAAAAGCAATAAATATAGTGAGAATTATTTCGATCAAACTCTAGTTAACTTATTCAATAATTGATTGATCAAATAATATCTGCATTTTGGATAGAATTAATAATTTTTTGTTTGACACATGGAAAGAGATTAGATTAAGAAAAACAAATTATATAATTCGAAATTTTGCTGTACGAACAATTCTATCTTAGTTGAATTAATTACCAATCAAATTAATTAACAAGTTTGATTGAAGTAATTCTAAGTGTATTTAAATTACAAATCTTCCTTGTGGAGAATTCCTATTTAGCTATACGTTACCATTAATGGGATCACTTGGTTGTCTATCGACTCTCAGATTTGTACTAAGCCTCCTTAAAGCTTCTTCTATACTTGGAAGACGTCTGATGTTTGCTCTGGTTATACCTGATTCTATACGCACTATTCTTCCACGACTGTCGAGTCCATACGAAATATGCGGCATATTATCGTCTGACATCGTGTTTCAGCAAAGCAAGACATTCACAAGCTCATCATCATCTTAAAAATATCATTAAAAAGTAATTTAATTATTAGTACATATTATTGCCACATTATACTCTATAAACATAATTTTTATATTAGGCTATTTAAAATTAAAAAATGATACAGCGATTTCACAAATTAACTTTTAGTTTCAATATCTTTTTTCTTAAGAGTAAGGGAAAAAGTTATTCATATATCTAAATATTTTACACTTTCAATATTTGTTCATACTTTTCTCATCCCTTTACGCAATAGTTATGCACGACTCTGTTTTATAGGCAAACAAAAATTTTTGTATCTCAATACACTTCATTATGCAAAAATTACTAATATGCAAATCTCTGTGCATCGACACAAATACCATTACGCAACGTAATTTTATGAACAATTCGATTTCTTCATCAAAATGTTATTTATCGTTACAAATTCTACTACCAACGTTTATCTCGATACTTTATGCAATGCCGACGATAGATATCTAATCGAACAAAATATATACAATTAATATATGTAAAGTTATGGGATACGTCGAACTTTTCACCTTGATAACAATCAGTAGTATTACAATTCGTTGAGCGACAATACGTGCGACGATTTCTCGTTGGACGACCGTGAATGCACAAAACCGTGTAAAATTATCAGAAAATACAGACCTACAAACGGTAAAATTTTCTAACTAGTTTTGTAAGTTAGTATTTTTCAAATTTCTCCGGATTCAATGCTACATCAATGACGATGCAACAAAGCGACGCTTTAAAGGGAGTGCAAAAAAAAAAAAAAACGACTCGTAACGTTTGTATACATTTCGTCGAACGCGACTAGAATACCGAAGATTTTGTCAATGAAGCTTATAATATCCTACGTCCCCGATCACGTTGTCAAGTTACATACCCGAAAGGAGAATAAAGAACTCTAGAGAAAGGCACATTGAAACGCGTTGACTCGATGACCAGTTTACTCATTCAGTAGAAACATCATCGTTGTCCTTCCGTAAAATCGACACGTTTATTTCGTTTATTTTCAATCAGCTTCTCTTTGCAATTGTGTGTTCGTCAAATATTTCTTTTACACATTTGACCCAATGGGGGGAATTTGTACTGCTGCTGCGTTCGATCCATGAAAGTTCGATATCCAATAAAAGATCTGGATTCCAAAAACCCTATAGCTGATACGGGCTTCAGTTTAGGGTGCTATCGCATGACAGTCGGAATTTCGGAAAAATTTACCAATCCGATTCCTCGATGGTCTCGTTCCCCATGGAATGACGTTTTACGAAAAAAACGAAATGCTACTCTAACCTCAAACCGTTTTTTAATATAGAAAATTTCTTCATTATCTTCTGTTATAATAAAGAACACATCCAGATTTCACTTTTTTTTTACGATTTCTTCTACTAAAATAATTTTTTTTTTTTTTTTAACGATAGAAATAAATCTTTCTATTTTAAAAAATTCCGGAGATATTAGTACATGGAGAACCCAATCAGAAGAATTCTGATTCAATAAGCACGCAATTTTTGACCTTGATAATAACTAATGTTTGTAAAAAAAAAAATAACTATTGATAAAAAATTGAATATTTATATATTAATGAATACTTATACCGAACAATATTTATTAACAAGGAAATCTTTCTTATACATATAAGAATTCAATTTCAATAATCTTTTGTATTTAAATAAGTCTAAATTTTTTCAAATAATTCTCCGATCGATTGATCCCTATTCTATTATTTTTCCGAGATTCCGACTATCATGAGACGGCATCTTTTTAGAACTCAATGATGTAACTAGACGTATAGAATGAAATTGGCTGCGATTGGTCTCCATTAAGTTGGTAGTAGGCATGCAGCGACGTGAAGTTGGCACTTTTTTCCTCGAACGATGCCCGATGCCATGTGTTTTATCGATTGTTAACCGTTGGAGGTTATAACATTGTAAATAATATACAAGATTAAATTGGTCTACGCACGATAAAGTTAGTGTAATTTATTATTATTGTTTACGCAGAGCGTTTGTTGTACAAAATGGTTAAAATTAAGAAAAAGAACTTGTCAGAGTTCGCGCAACAAAAACGGGCTCAAAAGAGCAAAAAACAGTTGAATCCGTTTGAAGTACATATTAACCGAGACAAACAGAATGTACTGGGCCGAAGGAATAAGAATGATCGTGGACTTCCAGGAGTATCGAGGGCAAAAGCTATTAACAAGCGTAAACAGAGTTTACTTCAAGAGTATAAATTGAAAAATAAAGACAATGTTTTTCTGGATAAACGTATAGGTGAGAGAAATTCTACCATGAGCATGGAGGATAGAGCAATGGCAAGATTTGCCATGGAACGCATGAAAATGCATAAAAAGAGGAACATCTTCAATTTAAACGACGATGAAGTATTGACACACAGGGGTCAGACTCTCGAAGAGATCGAGAAGTTTGATGATCCCAAGAGCGACGACGAATTCAGCGATAATGAAAATATTAGTGGCAAACTAGATAGAAATTTTGTAGAGGAAGCCCATTTTGGTGGAGGAATTCTATCGAAAGCAGACTCTGCATTATCCAGAAAAGATCTAATTGATCAGCTTATTGCGGAATCAAAGAAACGTAAGGCGGAAAAACAGAAGATACGCGAACAAACGATAGATCTGACAGAGAAACTTGATTCCGAATGGAGAGATCTCCTGCCTATTATATCTGCTTCCAAGAAGTCAGTGAAAGACGATTGTGAGCCAGTGAAAGCCGATGCTTATGATACTGCCGTACGACAATTAATATTTGAAGCTAGAGGTAATCCATCTGATAAATTAAAATCAGAAGAAGAAATTATTCAAGAAGAGAAAAAAAGATTGGAAGAGCTTGAATCTGACAGATTGGCGAGAATGAAAGGATTTGTATCTGATACTAATAATCAGTATAAGCATAAATCTGCTGATGATCTTGATGATGGTTTCATGATGGAAGCTGTTGTTGATGATAATACTGATGATAATGATATTAATTCAGTTGCCAACGATGCTAATGATATCAGTAATGAAGAAGATAGTAATATTGATAACAATGAAATGAATGACAATGATATTAGTGATGAACAGAAGAAAAATAAATCAGAGAACATTACTGAAAAAGATAAAAGAAAGACAAAAAAGGATAATAGCGAAAATCGGGAAAGAACATGTTCAGAATCATCTAATGGTAAAAATGAATCTGAGATAGATTTAAATAACAAAGATTCAGAAATTGAAGAATTGAATGGCGAAGAGTCTGAAGACAGTTTTTTAGATTTAAAAGTATCTGACACATCTAGTGAAGATGAAGAAAATAAAATCGTTGGAAAACATGTTAAATTTGCTAATAACTTGACCAATGGTCAGATTACACAGACAAATCAATTGGATCAAATCTGTCCCAAATCCATACTGAAACAGAACAATGACGATACATTTGTACAGAATTCATCTGATAAGGATAAAAAACAAGAGATAAGAAATGATCTTTTGAGACGAAAAGAAATCATGGAGAAGGCACGAAAAGAGTTGCCTTATACATATAATGCACCAGAGAGTTTTGAGGAATTACAAAAATTGTTAGAAAACCATAACGCAGATTATCAATCAGTCATCATAGATCGTATTATAAAATGTAATCATTGGACATTAAATAATAAAAACAAAGAAAAAATGTCCAATCTATTTGTATATTTGTTACAACATATAAATAATTGCGCTTCCACTGAGAATGTTGATGATCTAGTTAAATGCTTTCAAATCTGTGACAGGTAAACAAATAATTTATGCTCTTATTAATTTTAAATATATTAGATATATACATATATTACATACTAATCATATATAATTTTTATTCTAGATTGTGCCCTTATCTTTATGACCTAGCATATTTAAATCCAACAAATACCAAAAATTATGTAGAAGAAATACTTAAAGAGAAATATGATAAATTTGCAAAAAATAGAAAGAGATATCCTGGCATAGATACGGTAAGAAATTATATATAAAATGTGTCTAATTGTTTTATTATTATTATTATTATTATTATTATTATTATTATTATTATTATTATTATATAATAAGTATATATATAAATTTAAATATTTTTGGAGAAGATATACACATACATATATATTTTCCATACTTTTAAATAATTCAAAGATATAAAAATATATGTTTAAAAAAATGCATAGACTTTATAGTCTTCAAATAGAATGAATTAAAAAAAAATTAACTAATCTCTATGATATACTACTACATATTAGTGTAATTACATATTATGGTTAAAAAAAATTGTGTATATTACAAAAGATATTTACATTATATATTACATCTTTATACACGAGCATATCCACACCACTCCTCCTACACATACATATATATGATGTTTTTTTATTGATTTCAGCTTATATTGTTTAAAATAGTATCTTTACTATTTCCGACGTCAGACTTCAAACATCCTATTGTCACTCCTTGCTTAGTATTTATGTCAGAAATATTACTAAGAGCTCATATCAAGAAATATCGAAGTGATATTTCAAAAGGTCTTTTTATATGTACTCTTATTTTAGAGGTAATTATAGCTAATTTTTTTATAATCGTTATTACAATATAAAATTTAAGAGATGTATGTCATTTTAAATGTTTTTGAAATTTACAGTATACAATATTAAGCAAACGATTTGCACCTTCTGTGACAAATTTTTTGCGAGGAATTATATACACAGCAACAGAGTCGACACAAAAAGTGAAAATTATACCACCATTTAGAACAACATGTAAAGTCCTAGTGATCGATAAAACTGAAATCACAATTGATCCAAATGGCGCAAATATGTTTGCAAATGATTTAGTCTGTGAGGAATTAGATGATGAATTCAGAATAAAAGCTTTATTGACTGCAATAAATTTGGTTACAGAATTCAAAAATCAATTTCAAGAACTAGAAGCGGTATATTCAATTTTTGAACCTATTCATAAATTATTAAAAATAAATAAATTCAAGAACTATCCGCGAAACATAAGAAGTCACATAAAACAATTAAGGAAGGATCTCAAACTTTTACAAAGCAAGAAATTGGAGTATATTGTACTCGAGAAGAAAAGGCCGAAACCTCTAAGGACATACGAGCCTAAAATAATGACAATGTAATTATTTTATACATTTTTTCTTATTTAATTTATTAATTTTACACTCTTTGTGTTTATATTAAAAATTTAATTTTTTTATAATATATATTATTTAGAATAATATATATTAAATATTCGTTATCAAGATGTTATTTATAGTGTACATTATATATTATATAATATTATTTTAATATCTTATTGCAGATATGATGGAAAACACCATAGACCAATGTCGAAAGAAAAAGCAGAAAGAGAGAAATTGCTACATAAGTGCAAAAGAGAGTTTAAGGGCGCTATTCGCGAGATAAGAAGGGATCGAGACTTTTTAGCTAAAGTACAGATCGCACAACAGATTAAGAGCGATGCTGAACGCAAACGCAAAGTAACCGAAATTTTCGGCGATGCTGCGGTACAGCAGAATGAATTAAAAAAGATGAGAAAGAAAAAATAGGAAAAAGTATATGAAAATATGATGAAAGATTTTATATGCACATTTTTTAATGTGTATATATAGGAAAGAAGAAAGGAATTACTGTATTGAGAGACGTAATGCAATAAATATTATGTACATAAACAATATAATATGAATATATAATATGAAAATACTTAAATGTACTATTTATTTCGAATTTATATTTATACATTTCTGTTTATGTTTCATTTATGTTTCTTTATTCTCTTCCAAATTCGCGATTTTCGTAGAATGTAACTCTGTAATATATAGAATTTTTACTGTAAAAACGAAAAGGTTTTAATAATAAGATCTTACTTAAGAAGGGATCCAGATGTGCAAGTTACAGCACTGTCTTCGTCTTCGCGTTTATTCGTCTGTCTTTTGATCGAGGACTGGAGGCTGGAGGAGGTTGAGGGTAGTTGACAGATCGTGCTTACCCGTGATGGGTGTTACCTAATTATTCATCCTGAAGCCTTCGGTTCTTACTTGAGTTATTTCTCGCGACTTTGTGCAAGGAAACTCTTTCTTTTCCCTCGTTGTTTTACATTGTAATAAGAAGAGATTAAAATGCCTGTCTTCCATACTAAAACTATCGAGAGTATTCTCGAACCAGTGGCTCAGCAGGTAATTAAAATGTCAAAAATGCCCTTTGTGTTATTTTTCATTTGCTTTCGTCTTCAAATTTGTCTCGATCGGAAAATTCATCTTTCAACTTTCAATCCTCTTTCATTGGAAAATTTTAAAAACTCCGCTTCCAGAAATATAGATATATATTCGAGAAATGTATATTTCTTGTTAAATAAACAAATTCCTGTCCAATTATAAAATAAACTATCATTTTATATTTGTATGACAAATATATTAGAGCTCGCATTCTCTGATTTATTTAACGCTTGTGCTTGATCGTTTTAATATTTTCCCTATTTGTTTGTTATAAAAATTATCATTTAATTGTCATTGCGTGATAAAAATCCATGTAGCCACGTTTGGCAGAGTGGATGTGTATTTACCACACAAGTCAAAAGTCACAGAGTAAGCCTCTCATTTCATCTCTAGAATGCTTTATATAGAACTATGACATCATACTCTGTATATAGGACAGGCCTACCAAATCCATCTTTCAGACTGTATCACAGTTTCTGAAATGAAACTCAATCCCTTTAGCTGTGATGCATATGTATACAGAAAGATGGTTCCTGCATTATTAGTCTAACTTCTCCAAAAAAGGATATGTTGGTGTGAACATCCCACGCATTCATGCATACTATGATATTAATGAGCCAGCTGTCATTTCATGTTTCGATATGCTTTTATATGCTTGATTTAAATAGGCGTATATATTTTTGTCATTTATTTCAGAGGGATATATATTAAAGGTATATATTACCTTTATATATCTAATTATATATATAATTCCGAGTACTCTGCGTTGATACCACTGCTT